>NC_057780.1:14398067-14613479 GCF_014825855.1 Bombus pyrosoma
TTGAGGGACCAAGTTCAATCTAAGAAGGGGGGAATGTCACAGACGAAATGCCACAGACGAAATCCGACTAAACAAAGCGATAAGATAGCGAAGTTCCAAGCGCGTTACCATCAGGATAACATCCGGTCATTCTATCCGTTCCCAGAGATGTATGATCAAGGCCCATTCCCACTCCAACGAATAAAAGAATTTAAATACATCCCCTAAAGATCATCCAAGTCAGTCTTGAACAGTCACGCCTAGAGCTCAGAAGTGTATTGCAAACGATAAAAAATAAAGTTTCTTTTTTCCCTAAATTTATTTTTTTATTTTACGTGACAACGACGACGTCCGTCCCTTAATACTCGCGTCCTTGATCGACGCATGCGCCGTTGGAGGAGGCTGCGCCTTTGGCCCTCTCTTTTTTTTGCCTGCTTCTTCTACCTCTCCCGACAACGGTGGTAAATCCGTCTGCGTCGTCGACCGACGACTCCGCGGTCGATCGCGAGGTGTCTCTCGCCAGCCGTGGCCGTGCTCGCACAGCTCTCGAAACGGCGGCAGCGCCCGTGACCGGGGGGATTGCTCCGCCTTACGGAGGAGCAGAACCTTGAGATCCTCCAGCGGATCTCGAGGCCCTGGACCACCGGATTTTTTTGTTCCTATCCCAGCCACACGCTCGTTGCTCCCCGCCCCACCGGAACAACGGAAACGGCCAGACACTGGCCGGGCGGTGGGGGAGGGGGGCCCATAATCGCTCCCGTTATCCCCACTTTTTACCTGATGGAGCAATAACTATAAGGAACATTTGCTTAGTTTTGCGACAGTTCCTTATGATTATTACAGTCGTTGCAGACAATTATGTTGACGTAGCGAGTGGCTGCCTCGTCCGAGTGATAGATTCCGGGCTACGCAAAGCGTCACCGGACGAAACACATACATACATACGTAATACAGGTTAATATTAAAGCCTTGAGCAACACTTAAAGTGAAAGGTACTTCAGATAATCTGTTTCATGAGATTTCAGTATGATTCGAGGTATATCGCAAACACTACGCCTGTTTATATTCTCACATATTGCAAATTGTTGGTCTTCTTGCAGTGAGTATTATTTCTGTGAAATTTACAGTGTTTCATATTATTTACATTTTTTATTTTTGCATATAAATATGATCAAAGAACTGTAGATAATGGATATGATGCATCAATATGGAATATAAAAGATATATATAATTATAGAAATGTTAGGAAAATATACCTATAGTCACTCTTTAATAAGAGTTTCAATAAATGTTAGTTATTCCGCGTTATTTATTGATATCGTAATCTAATTTTATATTATTTTAGTATTATTTATTCACGGAAATGCAAAAGTGGCAAAACATAAATACATAATAATAAAATGACATTATAAATATACAAATATCATTCAATATGTATAAATTACGTATGAAATTACAAAAATCGTTGGCCGTAAAACAAATTTCTTGGAAACTATAACTGAATGGCGATTTATACATGTATACATGTATGTATAGAAAAAAGTTGTTTATAACGTTGAGCTTAATAACATATTTCAAGATCATTGAAGTCGGTGATATCGTCTTATTCCCAATAATTACCAACTTTTTTTATAATAATTATCTATGTATTTATTTCAAAAGCAATAAATATATTTATATGTAACTACTAAAATATGTATGAAAGAAGTACCACAAGTATGAATAAATATATCATTAATATAAAAATAAATTATTATACAAAACATTTGCCTATATATTTATTGTAAAGTAAATACTTTTCGTTTCAGGTCAATAATGAAACTGTATAGCGTTTCCGATGGACCACCATCTCTTGCCTGTCGCCAAGCTTTAAAAGCTTTAAACATTCAATATGAATTAATCGACGTGGACTTTGGCAAGGGAGATCACATGACAAACGAATATGCACAAGTATGCTTATATTAATGACATACTACTACATAATATAATTAAGGCTACTTAATAAATACTTTTATTATATATAAAAAACTTCTTAAATTTGATACTTATTTTCAACATTAATGATATATCTATCTTATACTACATACATATAATCATTTTTATAGTTAAATCCACAAAAAGAAATACCTGTGTTAATCGACGGCGATCTTATAATGGGAGAAAGGTACAAATTTACTTAAAACATAAATTATTCCGCCTACTTTAGTAAATCAATAATATTAAAATAATAAGAAAATTTCTTTCTGTTTTAATACACGTGTATGCTAGTAATGCTATTCTACAATATCTTGGCGACAAATATGACACAGTAGGAAAACTATACCCGAAGGATCCAGAGAGTCGTGCAATAGTTAATCATCGATTGTGCTTTAATTTGGCCATGTATTACCGTAGTATTTCTGAATATGTGGTGAGTAAATAATAAATACAATTTAATGTACACATATAACGTTAAAAATTCTAATATGCTGTTGTCAATAAGTTTAAAAAGAATGTAAACATTTAAAAAATAAAATTTTGAAAATATTATAAATCTAATTGTACGTCATGAACTACATCTGATGTTTAAAAGAGAAAAATGCACAAATAGATCATATCTTCTTACAAATAATGTTTGCAATCTTTATAATTGTATATTAATTTTGGATACTAAAGCATTATCAATTTTGAATAATTACACGAAGCCAAATAATTTCACATATGACTACTTCCAAATACTTCACAAGACTGATTGTACTACCATTACTAATTACTGATTAGCCTAACCTAACCTAACCTAACCTAACCTAACCCCATATCTAGCACTTACAATTAGTGATATCATCTACTGCATTTTTCAACTTCAATAATGATGATTTAATTATATAAAGTAAATAGTTAAATAACCATTTTATAACGAATATATAGTTTTATTACAATGCTTTTAAATGATACATATGGTATTTAGTTTATTGTCAATGAAATAATGAATTCTACTTTCCGTGCTCATTTGCAAGCGCATAAATACATATTTATATTATACACAAGGTATAGATATTAATGCATATGAAAACATTTAAATTGTTTACATTACTTACCTCACTCAATGCATTTTTTCATATTTACTTTCCATTTGAAACTTATCTTTTGTCCATGGTTCATATGGAACAAATAGGATATATACTTAGTCATTGTGATAAAAGTTTCCTATGATAAATGCTCAAGTATTATAGTTTCATGATCCATTGTATGTAATTATTTTGCAACATGTTTGAACAAATTTTTACTTTGTATTAAAATATTGTTGTATAGATGGCTCCTATATTCTTTGATTATAAAAGAACATCTCTAAGTCTGAAGAAAATGACAATGGCACTAGATGTTTTTAATACATATTTACAACGTGAACATACAGAATACGTTGCGGGTAGTAAGTATCATGATTTTAATATGAATACTTTCTATAAACCGTACAGGTTATTATAACAGTTATAGAAACTTAACTAGATTATTAAGTTACACAAAAATTTAGTTCATTTATAAGATTTATTTTTTTTTAATGTGAAAATAACCTAAATATTCTTTAATAATACCGATATAGTTTACAAAAAGAGATAATTCTATATTTTTCACTTCATATCGCTTATATTATTAAAGTACAATGGTTTAATTATTACATTTACTTAACAGATACGCTGACCATCGCCGATTTCCCCTTAGTTACTGCAACTATGTGTCTAGAAGCGATCGAGTTCAAGTTGAATTCGTGGCCTTACATAGAAAAATGGTATAATAATTTTAAACAGAAACATCCGGAATTATGGGAAATTGCTGCAGAAGGTATGCGAGAAATTAGTTACTACGAAAAGAATCCACCTGATTTGTCTGATATGGATCATCCGATTCATCCAATTCGCAAAAGCAATAAATAGCTTAACATATAAGTTATAAGATGCAATTATTTTATAACGGTTCTACATATATGAAATGCTAACACATTTCTAAAATTAAATGTTAATATACGTATATTACTACGTTCTCTAATAAATTAAATGCTTTTACTGACATTGACATATGTGATATTTCTTTAAATATTAGTTTCAACCCAACTAAAACTATGACGTATTTACATACACATACGTAATATATACTCTAACGACAATTATATATATATATTTCTTTATATAGATACAAAGTTTAGTTCATGATTTGTATGTATATAATTGACCACATACTTCACAAGTTAAAAAGTATTCTACTTGAGCTATATGTATAATACAGTCGATTCGATATGGAAATAAACGAGTTACAATGATAACAATCCCCTAGACATTTGTACACATATATGTCTTGTACATATGTCTTGTATATATATATATGTACCAAATTTTTCAATAATCTCATTACAGAAATACATAATTCTTCTTACTAAAAAAATAACGCTTATTAATAAATAAATATATATATAGAAGAAAAGATCGATTATAAATTTGCATAGTTTGATTACGAACACTTGCACAAATAATGCATTCTTACCTACAAATAGTGAAATGTGTTGAATTTCAAATGATACCTACGTTAGTTATTTTAAATACGAAGAAGATATTTTACAAGATATATATATACTTGTAGGTACATGTATTGATATTATAACACAGAATATATATATGCATATATATATGCTCTTATCTATTACTTAAAGCATTATTATATAGGTATTTTTGTAAACATACATACTCATGAATTTACAACACGTAAAGTAGTAGTAGGGGATAAAAGTCTTTTCTGAACGAATTTATGTTTACATTCAAGTTCGAAAAAATTTAAGAGCGTTACATAAACTTCAAAAAAACATCAAAATGTATCATTACGAACAAATATCATATTATAATTATATTTGCATCTAATTATGTATTTCAGAGTGGAGGGATATGATTATACGATAATACCGTAATAAAAACAATTAGTTTAATATACAACTTCATTTGCTATAAAGGTCTGACAATTCTTCGGATTCGTGGATTTTACTTATACAAGTTGAATGTAATGAAGTGTTTTAGAAAATGGATATTAATATATTTATAATTGCGACATATGCTTGCATGTACCTAATAAATTGCAGGTGATAAATGTATTGTCACTACAAATATATTTTTGTAGTCATCTGACATTCATTGTATATTATCAATTTACATACATATGTAAATATTTATTATGTACAGCTTGTTTAATGCGTACATATTACGCTGATACTAAAAAAAACCATGCAAACTTTTGTGATTCTCTATTCCTAGTTATTAGTAGTAACGAATTTTTATATGGAAGTAAAATCCAAATATATTTATAGTACAATACAAATTCACTTATGGATAATTTAATTGAGCGAATATCCTAATCTTTTACCGTCTAAAACAAAAATCGACGATACTATTTGTTGATAAGAACACTTTGGTAAAGAACTTTGGTAATGCTCTCTTTATTTTATTTAATAAATTAAGACTAAACTGTTAAAATATTAAGTCAGATAACAAATCACGTCAAGATAACAAGATATTATATATATATACTTTACATGTGTAATAGAATAACAACTTCATATAAGACCGCAAGATAATTATAACATGCGATAATTCAAAGAAAAATTCTTCTTATCTACTTTATCTATTGCTATGATATTTGATTGTCTTTATACATAGTATACATATAAATCACATATTTGTAGAATTATAAACTTTGTCTATAGTACATTATACTAATACTGTTAATGGAAAACATTAGACAGAAAACGAAATTCGTCGTTTCTCTGATAGTAAAGCACTTTAAAAAATTAAACAGTTTCTAGCAAGGGTGAAGCGAGTACATAACATTAATAGAAACGATTTTTAACCACTTTACAGTATAATCACTAACAATACGTATAAATTGAAGTATACGTATGTATATGTATGTACTTGTATACTTTCATATATACAGATTTACTTTTCTATATTTGTAACTATTTGTAATTCGTTACTTACATAAATTTAGAAATATAAAATAACAAACCAACGATATGAGTTAAATTTAGTTACAAATATATTAAATGAATTAAATTTACTAAAAAATATAAATTCCGTATTAATCTTGTTAATTTCACATCGTTTAGAATTGATAATAATTTAAGAACTCAGTATATAAAACGTTTTATTTGAAGAAATCTAATGATAAACTTAAATAATGATTGCAAGAATTATAAATATTTCCTATCAGCGTTGTTTTATTTTTATTATATTATTTGAACGTCGATTAATAATGATACAATTGATAATAAATAAGTACTATTTAAGTTTAACTCATTAAATTTAAATTCATTTGAAAGTATAGTACAACATGAATACAATGTAATTTGAATTTTCATACTATGATATTTTTAACGCAAAAGAACAAAAGTAATTTACGGTGTTCCATCCGATCCAATTAACAAGATTGTAAGATTTAGAAGTACCACATTATTTTCTCTTTCAAATCAAACAATTTTCGCATAAATAACTTCGTTCTTTGATTATACTGCTAAAAAAAGACAAAACATACTGTATTATATGTATGTACCAAGTAGAGCATTTCAATGGGGTCACGTAAATATCTCTAATTGATTAATTATCAGTACATAAAGAAACTATTTAGAGCAAATTGAACTGCTCAAAAGGAAAAACAAAATGATAGAGAAATAATTTTTCTAAAGATCAATTTTTAAGATATTTGAAAGTTAAATTCATGTTTTCTTTAATGTAATCCCATAACCCTATTTTACATTCATATAAAGAATATAAACACAAATGTAATAGTGTTCTCATCGTTTAATCTAAAAATATTTTATTCTGAAAGTATCTAAAATTTTTTAAGAAGCTAATATAATATACCTTCTATACACATATTTTTTCATATGCTTAAATATAGGTAATACATTACAGATATTTAGACGATCCCATATACGAGTGTGTAAGCTGGTTCACGTAACCTAGCCCAGACTAACAGAAATTGTCCGCCAAGTGACTGTAGCAGTCACTTTCGCTATGCAATGTTTGTATATAAGTACTTATATATTAGCATAAGTATATTTTTCAGCGGATTCTCTGCGGCAATTGTATGTGAATCTGGACTAGCCTTTAGTATGGTCTACATCGAACACATAAGCATTTTTATATCTTATGAAAGCTATGAATCCAAACCAATACCAAATAATATACATATTTAAATAATCAATTTTCAAATATAACACTAATTGTAAGAAAATGTTTTTTAACTTCCAACTTTGCTTTCCACTCAACATTTAGAAAATCAGTTAGACACTTGACTAGGTGGTTAATGGCATAATCTTTGTTTATTTAAATACCAGAAAATTAAATAAAATATTACTTTAATTGAATACAATTTTATTGTAATCAAATCAGCTTATCGAAGTTCAATATACGACGTTAATGAAAACAGTATCCGTTTAAAATATAATACGACACAATTAAGTAATTTTATATATTTAAGGTAGTTACTAATAATAATTTAATTAATACATATTAACAGTAGTTATTTATAGTAATTTCTACATAAGACATTACTTAAAATACAAGTTAAAATTTATTCGCTCTTCGATCAACAAACCTATAATCTACTCTTAATTTTAATATTATAATTGTTATAATTATAATTCTGTTGTATATTAATAATCTTCAGTATTTTTTCGAATGGATTGTTTTTGTATAATAACGATATTGTTGTATAATAATCTTTTACGGAACTCATAATTTACTCATTTAATAGAAAATCTACTTTGTAAAGTAAAACAAGTTGTTGCCATTTTTTATAGAGAATTATTTCGATAAAATTTCTTTTCGTTTAAAATTGGATATAAAAATTCTATTCAGCCATTCAGTGTTGTCACAAACGTTTCTTATTATTATATTTCTCTAACTGAAAATAACTTGCATTATTAAGCAAAATTTCCTACTTTACGATAGATTTAATAAGATTTAATAATATTATGTAATTAATACTTTTACACATTCATTTTAAATAATTTCATTATTCTATGATAGAATAATAAATATAAAATAGGTAGCAGATTATTTGAATGCCATAAAAAGACAGGTTTATTTTTCAATAATTGAGATATTTATCGTAGCCAAAATAAAATGCTATGTAAAATGTTACAAAGATTTTTAATAAAATTGTTTATATACTCGTATGATTTTCTTCTTAGTATCATATAGAGTCACCAAAATGATAAAGGCTAACGAAATCAATAATTGAAGCATCACAAGCAAAATTATTACTTAATCTTTACACATTATTGATATTTTCATAAAGTTGATTTCTTTTCTTTCTTTCGCTTTTTCTTTTTTTTTTTTTTCTTTTTGCAATGATTTCGAAAATTCAGGAAGGAAATGGCAATTCCTGCTAAAACCACGTAGGTCAATTTTTCGCTAAATCTCAAGAATTCTACAAGGAGAAGATCTTTCAACTACCAGAAACATGGAATAATGTCATCGATCAAAGTGGTACATACATGATTGATTAATCTTATTTCTATGTTTGGAAATTGTTCTATCTGGAACACACAAAAGAGGTCTTTCGCCACGCGAGGTCTTTGTCAGAAAAGCTTATAGAACGATTGTACAGGGGGCTACTTTTGAGCTGGAATCTAGGGAGGTCATAGACAAATCGCTCTTTAGAATTTTAATTTATTTCGCACTCAATAGCCATGGATATGTTATAAATTCGGTATTTCCAAAGGATAATTTGGAAGCATATTGTAAGGATACAAGTTGCCAAGAAAACCCGGAAAACTCAATTTCCGCATAACCAGAATACTTCTCATTACTTCAGATAACTTCTCAGCTTTACCAGAGAAAAACGCGCTACGGCAATGTGAAAGGTTGGTTCGAGATGGAGACATTCCTAACGTTTGAGCAGTTCAGATACGTTTCAACTTTCGACACAGCATCCTTCAACCCTCGTACGAGACAGACATTCTTAAACATTTACATATTCAAAGTAATCATCAATCAAACACACATAGGTATACACTCGGTCAAAAAAACGTACATATACACATATACACGTGCTATATTCATTCTCACGTGTTTCTGTATTTTCTTCTGAAAGTTTCTCTAAATCTTCTGAATTTTATAAAAAAATATGAAGTAATTGTATAACTAAAAATAAATTCGAAGTCGATAAAAATATTATTGAATTCAAATACGATATAGTTTTTTATAACAAATTTTCTAAAGGTGTTCCATACTTATAAAATATAAAATATATGATTTACTATAATGCTTCAATAAGAACTTTTGTCGATTTGGATCCATTCACTTTTACACATAATTATAATCTTTACTTAATAATACGGATTAATTGATCAAAAACAAACAATCTAAATCATGTGATGAAGAATGTCGTACAGCTTGAGAAGAAAAAAGGTAATATTTACTGAATCGCTTATCTGAAAATTATTTGGTTTAGGATTTTCAATAAAAATATATGCATACTTATTTTAGAATTATTGAAAGAGAAAATTTATAATAGCTTCTTTTAACTTCTTTTATTAGTATTCTAAAAGACAAATACAATAAAAAAAAAATTGGAATGAATTTTTATTGCAACGAAGAATCCCTTCCGATATTGCTTACCGTATTTGTTATTACCGGCATTCTTTTGGGACTTTTTCGATTAAAATGTTAACGTTTTGAAAGTCCATACATTATTTCTTTGGCAAATCAATTCTACCTGTAATTGAAGCGATAGCACACCTAGTCACCGAACTCTTCCCGACGGTGAACGAAGGTGTGATTTTATGTAACCCGTGCGATAATCGATCACGTCGCGTTGCGTGCCTCCTGATACGCCGTGTCCGTGTCTTCTACTCCATCTGCAATTAAATCTTAGATTATTCGAGATGTCTGCAGGTTTTTCGGACTAGCATTTTTTGTCTGCATGCAAGTATATATTTCTTTTTTTCTTTTCAACATTAAATAGCTAAATTGTAGAAATTTTCTAACAGAAAAATATTTCACATGAAATATGATTCTAATCATAACAAGAATTCCTGTAAGTTAACATAAATTGTAGAAAATTTCTACAGAAATAGCTTTAAATGATTTCTGTTTTAAAATTTGCGGACTGTTTTTTCCATGAAAAAGAGAGAAAAAAATATACAATGAATTGAATATGTAAACGGTATCTCAAAATTTCAAACATTTCCGTAAAAGCCTACTTATTTCTCCATGTATACAGGTATCAGGTATTATAATAATAATAACTGCATGTATTCAAATAAGTTTCTTGTTAAATGTAAATCTCTCTTACGAAAGTCTAACTTACTTGTGTGTCAATTTTTCATACGTTTCAGAACTTTACTAAATATAACAGGTAATATCACATTATACAGTTAGATGACATTTTATAGTGAGTAGTCTAACAGAGAAATATTCCATGAAAAAGTAAAAGCATCCAACAATTGAAAGTAAAAAGGATATAAACATACATGATATTAAATGTATGATGTTGCAACGATATGGTAGCGATTTGAGTAACTCCAGTGAAACAAATTTCAAAAAATAACTGTGTATCTTATCCTTACATGAGAAAGTGGACCGAAAACAATTATATCGAAATCTACAATATAGTAATTTGATAAAAATTCAACGTTAGTTTCTTTAAAAATGAAATTTTATTTTGTATTTCCTATTTGTTCCTGCATATAACATCATTTTCTAGATTCTATGTAGTGATATCGATACACGATGCGTTGAAGATAATTCAGAACGTGATATTGAGTAAAAAATAGTGTACAAAATTCTTCCAGTTCCATAATTAATGAAGCATTCTATCGATTTAAACAAATTTTCTCTTTGAATCTGTTGATAAGTATATGGTTTCTGTTCTCGTTTTACTTAAAGCTATTTTAAGGAATCCATTTTAACCTTTAAAAATAATTCTTTTTATATCATTAGCCATATTACGTCTTTATATGAGTCTTAAAAATCAGAAATAAACATTATTTCACCTTTTGATATGAGTATTGTTTCTCTTACACGTAATAACGTTTTGCGAGCATAGTTCGGTTCCATGCGAACAATACATGTTTGAAAACGAACACAACAATAAATATCAATTAATTATACTGTTTCTCAATATCACCCTACTTTCATTAAACATTATTTCTCGATAAAAATTGTACAAATTTTAAAAGCTCTTTAATTTCATAAAAGTAAGATATCATTTAGAAAATCCCTACAGTAAAAACAATTGTGCTTAGCAAAGATCTTTATTTCCAAAAATAGAATGAAAATAAAAATCATATTTGGCTAATTAATAAAGGATAAAGATACATTTGAATTATGAAAACATGATGAAATCGCAAAGAATTAACAACGTTTTTAGATAATATTCATTATCGAATGTATTGCATTTGATTTTGGAAGATATCTCTATCTGGCATTTTCTATTAAGGATTACCCTATGAGTTAACTGGTAAAGTTTTAATATTCTTTCCTGGTATAACTTGTATATAATGGATTAAATATAATACATGCAATCTAAACTTGTGTGAAATCATATTTTTTTGGCTTTAATTTAAAGTTCAATGTGATCGACATAGCAAAATTTTAGAAGAAATATATATATACAGTTATATCTCGATACATTTTATGGAAAAGTCCGCAAATCTTAATAATATGATACATTATACTAAATCAAAGACAGAAAATTTTTACGCGTAACGTCAAGCAGCATGACATTAGTCACGATGCTTCATTCCATAAAATGATTTACATACATATAAATGAATAATACATTAAGGAATAGGGTCAAAAAGAGGCTATATAACAAAGTTATCTATTAACTACGGGAAAAAGTTTCCAGTCATTCGTAAATGCCAGGCATATTGCGTATATTAAGTAAGAATTTTTATAAAAACACAACCTACCAGAAACTAGCATTTCAAAATTAACGATATGTACTACCTATATGTATAAGGCATGTATAATAGATACATATAAGGCTACGTATATCATTATTAGATAAAATTCTAGGAAGTCATTTTGATTATTAATTGTTTGAATTTATATTACACAAAATAATTTTTATCTAACTCGACAACATTAAAGTACTTACAGCTTTTCATTGCATGATAAACTCGTTTTAATATAAATTATACCTATAAACGAAATAAGTTTCGATACATAAATTACGATATTTTTTATTTTTTCAATAAAATTCCTAGTTTTCGGACAAACACGAGAGAAGTATCAAAGCCAACTGAAAGACAAATGCATAAAAGCCAAAATATCATAACTTATAAAACATGTTACATTTTGAATAATATGTCAAACTACATACTAACAAATAAATATTAATTTGATAAATGAAACCACCGACAAAACTGTGTACGATATTCAAGATTTCTCCCATGCAGATCTCGATACCGTGACAGGTGAAACGTGGATGGTTTTCTGAGAACAAAAAATGTATAGAGTTTGTCTGATAATAAGTTTGGAATTTGCGCAGGTTTTATCGTAAAGTTAAAAGTATTTTTAACTTATTTCATGAAATTTAATTTAGTATTCAGAGCACAAAATTAAGGTATATAATGCATCAATGTATCTACACACATATGTATATTGACATACATAAATTAACAATGAATGAATAAACATTTTCTTAATTTGAATAACAAGGTTGCAGCAATAAAAAATTTGGCTACTATTTGATATACTAACATAGAATGATTTCAATGATTTTCTTAATATTTTATCGGGGGCATGATTCCTCAACAACAACATTTTCCTGGTGTACACATAATACATATACAAGTACATATACAATCTCAATACATATAATCATAACTATGTAGTTCTCGAGGTATTCGCAAAAAGTTGCCGATACTATTACATTGAATTCTGCCTATAATTATGCGTCCATAACAATGTAAGCATTACTATTAGTTGCCGGCTACCTTACGACGGTTTATTTACAATTTACGGGCATGTGATTATATTATATATCCACGTACTGCGATGTGCTTATATGTATGTGTATCTAACGTTTGAATTTTTAAACACAAAGAGATGAGAAAAAAATACAGCTTCTTTATAGGTGATAAAATGCCTGATTACGAGGCGTGCAACTTGATGGAGTGCTGAGCTCACCGTTGCTTGAGCAGCGATCGTCATTTTTTCGATTACTACATTGGGCTGCCGTCGATAGTTCGGCAATCGTCGCTAAACACCCTGTATATAATATTGTATAATATAGTTATATAAATATAAGACAGATAAGAGTTGGTTGACAGTACTGAGACGTATGCTCCCATGGACGCACAATTATAGGCAGGATTCATTCAAGTAGTGCTATCGATAGTTTTTTACAAATATCTGAGAAACTAGGACCGTCCACCATTTATATGTAAGGAAAAAATTGTTCAGAATCATGCCCCGACAATACAGTCGTTACCCACCCAATACAAAAAAAAAATATACAAAAATATTGAAAAATAATTGAAATCATTTTATATTGATATATCAATTAAGCCCTGAAAACTGATTGCATAGCTAAAAATTAATTATATTTAAATATGTATACCATGTACTGTAATATTATTATATTATTATAATACAACGAGCAGATTGCAAGTAATTTGAAGTTGTCAAGTTAAATGATTTATACGTTATACTTCATATTAAAAGAATATTACAAAGGATATAACCCAACAAACACGAAGATGGTACCCCGCTGGAGGTAGCCACCCACATGATAATCAAACAGCTAAAAAATTCTATCAAATATCCAAATTAGACAAATTGTGAATGTAAATTATTAAATAAAAAAAAAATATTAAAAGAATATGATATATTTAACATACAAGATGAAACATATTAACATAATTACACAAAATGTCCCTGATTTTTATTAATATAAACAAATTTTTAAACAAGAAAAGATAGGATTTGCGGGGGACGAATATTATGATTGTCAAATTATTCTTGTCGAGATTAAACTTTTTTTTTTAGATTCAAAATCTCTTATTATTCTTTTATGTAGAATTATTTACTTTTCTATTATTTAAGATATTCAATTCACCTTGTTATAGCAATATGACCCTGAAACGATTTTAGCATCAAAGTTTAAACCACATTAGTCATCTTTTATTCTTGATTGTATTTACAATCACACCCATGGATCGGTGGAGATTTGGAGGTTTGCTTGTATCGTATTCTACTCGTTATGAGAACTAAACTTGTCTAAGAAACCATAAATCGTAACTTAATCCGCCTCTTTGAAAGATGATGGTAAGGTACCATTGACATTATTTACAATATGTCTATATTTCGCAGCTAGATAGAAAGTGAATAGCGTAATATTGATGAGAAAACAGGAAATTATTCTTTAGTACGTGAAATGGTCTATCCTAAATACAAACACATAATATTGGTGTTTCCAATATGTCCTCTACGTGTTCTTCGTGAATCGTGTCTTCTTCAACGCTATTCGATTCTTGTTCGAAAAGTCTTTTCATACAGTGACTATTTTTGTAATATGTATTTGAAATTATGAAGTTAGTTACTTCATTCTATTTAGGATGGACTATGTCGCATGCTAAGAGATAATTACCAGTTTCCTTATTAATATATCACGTTATTTACTTTCTACCTGACTGCGAATTGTAAACATATTGTAAATGTCAATATATGAATCAACAAAACCTTAATATTATTTTTTAAGTAAACTGTTGCGACTCATGGTTTCTTTGACAAGTTTGATTACCGTGACGAGTAAAATACTACGGCACAAGCAAAGCAAAAATTTGATTTCAATTTCAATCTCGCAGTAATTCTTTCTAACAAATCTCAGCCGATCCGAAGGTGCATGTAAAATTGCGTTATGGTGGTCGTAACACCTGGTTTTTGATTACCCTATAGACACGTAAGTTTGATTAATTAAACCTTTTCATCCAGTAAAGTATGTAGTGCAAAAATCCTCTTGTCACGTACATTTTTATCTAATTTGTTTTTTCAGTGAAAACAATGTTTATTAAAATACAATACTTCGTTAATCTATTCCTTTTTTCAAGTCTTCTAAATTTGGATGTATTTAGTAATTATCAGTTCTTAAACGAGGCTGCACTTTTAGATGGAAGCGTATCATATTTTATGTCTTCAAAATATAAATGCATTTCCTTGTTGTTGTTCTATTTTGCTTGTTCTACAATCAAAACTTGAGCTTTTTACATAAATGTGCGAAATTTATAGAATTTTGACTTGCTACATCGAAAGTTAATATTTTTTTCTGTTTTCTCTGCCTAAGCGACCTATGTGTTAAGATAATATAACCTAATTGGAGGTTATATTGTTCAGATTATTGAATTTACATCTACGTTAGTTATAAATTTATATGACTGAAAATATATGATTCTATGTAAATGATCGATGATTTGAATACAAAAATAATTTGCCAAGCATAATATCAAACCTCATAACTTTTTCTTCAATCACTTTTTCATAACATTAACACGATAATTTTAGTAAGAAAAAGCTGATCTCACCAAGCATAATGTGATATCGTCAACATCATCTACTATCTCATTTTAAAAATTTGTCTTTATGGAAATTCATGGTCAACAACATATTTTACGTTAAAAATGGCCGAGAAAAATTTTTCCAGAACGTATATTTACAATTTCCTATAACCTGAAAATAAGAGTGGTAAGCATAAATTAATATGTGTTATTTCCATTGTTCTCAGAATAATGATTCTTTTATGAGATAATAAAAAATATGTGTGTGGGTAACTTTCTGTTAAATTAGTATTAATTGGGTATTGAGCAGACCGTACAGGATGAAAAATTGATACGCTTCTTACTTCAGGCATTCTATAATTTATAATTATTTGTATGTACTGTGACGTATAAAGTTTGATGTCTATTAATTACACTAATTATAGAAAGTTATATAATTACTGCTTGTTCCTATTTAACACAATTTTTAAGAAATAATATTAATAATTATGTGCTGTGACTTTCTTGTAGAATATTGCAAATTATTTTTAATTGCAATATGTAATTTCAGCTTATTTTTTACAACGGTGGTACGTAAAAAGATAAAAAAAAATGAAAAAAGAAAGGTCAATCAATGAAATCGACTTTGAAAACAAGTTTAGCAACTTTTTTGAGTAGATATATCGTATGCACGTAAGCGCAGAACCTCGAGTCGCGGCTTTGATATTCAGCCATACCTTGAAATTAGTTCTGAAGGCCAGGAGGATGGGAACGTTGATGACTATTCGTCGTGATCGAGGTTGTGATCGAGGTTGAGGTCGAGGTCGAAGTCGAGATAGTCGTTGTGATGGAAGTTGAAATCGGAGTCAAGGTTGAGGTCGTGATGGAAATAGGGACTCGGCGACGTTGGGATTCGGAAGCCGTGTTGTTCTGCTGGGATGAGTTAATATGCCGATGTGTCAGATTCGCGGTCGTTGTCATCGGTGGTTCGCTGCTTGACTGGTTGTTGTTAACTTGACTGCTGTTACTGCTGTTCATTGGTAGTAACATTTGACCATCGCCATGAGTCGACGGCACACCGTAGCTTCGCAGCCGATACTGTCGTTGTTGCATTGAAGGACAGCGGCTTCTAGCAAAAGTACTCCTGCGTTGCTGCCCACCCGTGGTACTGCGTATATTAATCCCAGGCTATCATCAGTATTTTCATTATTTCCTACAAGGACCTGTACACGGCTTCTTTCGACAGCACTTGGCCTTTGTCTTGGTATTTCTCTGATGTAGCGGCATTTTCTTATTTTCTATTCAACTCGTACGTATCATTAAATCAAACTATACGCGTTTGTTAAGCTACCTAACTCTTTGCTTTTTTTCATGATTTACCACTGTACGGGTTGAAATTAATTGTCGTCGCAGAAATTCGAACTTTTCTCTAATACTCACTTTATATTAATATTTATTCTTTTCTATATTTCTCTCATACTTCTGAACCACAATCACATGCTAATTATACGTAAAATACTGTATGCTTTATTTATTTCTAATGTTACTCAATGTATTTTCGCTAATTACATTACAATTACGTAATTATAAATATATATAAACATTTGTATGAATTGTTGACACATTCATTAATGGCAAAAAGATACTGTACGTATAATATAGGACAAATGATCGCAACATTGATAGATTTTCAGTGCAATTTATATCCTTAGAATTTCTGCGTCGATTAAAATAAAATCATTGTCATGATAAAATATTGATTGGCGTACAATGAACATTAAAATTGTATAGTGTCGGAAAATATTGCAGAATAGTATCAATTTACAGCGCACTTACGATACACAATTTTGTTTTGGTTATACCCGAAACAAAAATTGAACTTGCAATTGATCTATTTACATCACCTTTTATTATCAAAGGACACGTTTAATAAAATATGATACATTAGGATTAGTGTGAACATTAAGATTTACTATATATACAGAAGCAAGTATGCACGGCATGCTTTTTAGTTAAAAGAAGCAAATGCCTTAAAAAATAATTGGTTTTACACATATACTCACACACGCACACACATAAAGATTAAAACTGTCACGGCATGCAACAAGGCATGCATTTTTTCATATTTTTTATTTGTCACTTAGAAAAGAAAATTCATCTGAAAACGCTAAAAATTGTACTCTAAATTTAAAATATCCAGAAATCCAAAGGGTGTAAATAATAATTGTTCAATATCTTTAGTCAAATAGTTGTAACGTTTTTATTTCAGTTAAATGATTATAACTTTTCCACCAGTTAGACACGAGGTCGAAACTTCCGAAAATGTCCATGCTCCGATACGATTGAAATTTTGAAAATAGATCCTTCGTAAGTAAAAAGAATATTTAAAAGGAGGACTTTTAGCGTCTCATAAGTTGAAACACTTTTCCATTTTTCCTAAACATAACTGAAACTTTCTCATATTTCGACATAAATTATTTTTTCTTATGGTCTGCACACCATTTTTCACATAGAATTAATTGTATGTTTCTTTAGCCACTCCACTGTTATTCAATGATTACTCAATTTCTTGGCAAAAGAAAATAAATTAATGCGATGCAACATTTTAGAGATATTTGCGAAATACATCTGTACTCATTATCAATACTCGTTACCGACAAATTAACCCTGAATTACGAATTAAAGTAACCACAAGCAATGTAACCAACGTGCAATGTAAACATCATCCATCGTGCATACATACATATATTGGCCGATATATAGAAGAAAAATAAAAAAAAGGTTACAAGGGTGTCTTACCTTCGAGTTGCCAAACATTCTTCTCCTAAACATTGTTTTTACCTAAATGGAACCTACATATTTCAAAAGTTTTGGTCTAAATCGGAGCACGAATGTTTTCGGAAGAGATAAATATTTATACATTATAATTGAATGAAATACCTATTTTAGCAATAAATCTGGTATTATTAATTTATTATTTTACTTATGGTCGATAGTGTGCAACAATTATGATTTATGTTATTAAATTGTGAACTTGTGACATTGAGATAAAATAAACAGATGAATTTTCGACGTAAGTAACATAAAACGAAGGCGATGTATTTTCTTACCTCGAACTGTGACTCATGAGGACTATATTTCTGTAACAGCATATAATGGATCCTGATTGTTTGGAAGCGAGTGATGAAGTGTTGACGTCAATTCACACACAACACAACAAGCAGCTCAAGCAATTTTGTTGTATTTCTTATGTGATTAAATGTTTTCATTCATATTGAAAATAACATCAATAATAAACTGTGACTGTATAAATATCTCACAATCAGTCAACTTTACAGATTAAAAGTTGAAATAAAATAAGAAAAGAAATGTCGAAATATATATTGTTATAATATAATATCAATGAAAATTAAAGAATTACGTTAAAATAGGTTTCTTCAAAGGTTTCACCGACATGATTCACCAACACCAACCTTAATCGACAATAGCTTTGTCCGACAATAATTTGGTTGATAATAATGTTTAACCGACAACGTTAAGTAATATAAGTCCTTACATTAATTTGTAAGTGTCTTTGGATTAGATTATAAGGGTCTTAATGTTTTGGCATGGCATCTCGTAGCCGATAGCGAGTGGCCGATAGAAGCCGTTTGGGTTGGATTTTGGCTCCTCCGCCTTTCTCAACCAGACTTGGAATCGGCAAGCTTCTAGTTTCCCTGTGGAAACCAAGCTGGCCGTCTTCCAAGATGTCTTACCCTCATTCAGACATATCCAGTCTTCTGAGCTAATTAGCTACTCTGTTATTTCCTTCTGTCACCTCGCACATCCCCATGTATGGGTATGAGCAGTAACGCCTTCAGCAACCCGTATCCCTATTTCTTTAAACCACCTCATGTAATCCACCACTTTCTTCCAATATTTGCTGAACTGATCGACCCTTGTAATCGGTGAAAAATAGCTAATTGCTATAATCACCCCTTTTATGTTCCCTACTATTACAGCCTCCTCTTCCTTTCCATTTTATCCACCTTTATGCTTCCATCATTAACCATAGTTACTGCTTTGCCGTTTACACTAACCACCCACCTTCCCTTCTGTTTTGCTGGTGCTTCAGCAACCACCACCAATCCTGCCTCTCCCTCCATCTACGTTTGTAAAAGCAGGTCTTGCGGTGCTCTTGGATTATTACGTGAAAAAGTTTATCTATATAAATGCAGGAGCATATCTTTTCTACCTTTCTTCCTCTCACCCTCCATTTCTACCATCGCTATGCCCGGTGTCGTCCTCCATCTCCATTAAGTTCATCACAACCTAACCGAACCCAAACCTAACTAATTAAAAATCTGTATCTTTAAAAAATAAAAAAAAATAAACATTTTATGTTTATGTTACATGTTTAAAAAATAAACGTGTACAAGTAAAAGAATATCTATATTTTATATTTCTATATAAATATTATACCATTTCGTTTCAATTCATTTTATTAAAGATTTGTTTTCATCCTTCTTGCTTTTTTCAAATGTCCTTATTTACCTACCTTTAACTTATTTATCGTCATACATTATTGATAGTGTATAATTGATAGAAAGCATACATTGATCAAGACTGGTGTTGGTGAATTTGTATCAGTGGAAACCATATTGATGAAATCTGCGTCGGCACTTTTAACATAATCCAAAATTAAAGTTTCTTTTGTAATAATTAAATTCTTTAAAAATATATAAAGATTCTGAAATTTATACACATATTTTAAATACACCCAACAGCAAATTTTTCATATTCTTATGTTGTCACAAATTTTTTAGTGCAATTCAAAAGCTCGAATGTAGAATCAATATTTCTCGTGAATTTCCTTAGTAAGAAATATGTTTATACGTAGAACAAGTAAACAAAAAGTAATCGTAAAAAATATACTTGGAGTTACATTATTTTCTCATCATGGCTATTTCTCATAATTGAGAAATTAAAATATAAATGAAGCAGAAAGCAAAAAATAAGATATTAAAGATATTTTAACATGTAATAAACTGAGAGAACGAAAAAGAAATGAGAAAATGCGAAATAAAATATGAATAATACAGGAATAGTTGGAAAGAAACAATTTCTAATTAATTACACACTTTCTCCTTTTTAATACTACGAACACATATACTCGTATATGTACAGAGTGATTTATAAATGCATGTCAATATTTCAAGGAGGTAATGTAGAAACACAGGAAAATAAGTAAAAAACGTCCCATGGACATATGTCTTACGTTCTTAGTTTTCGAGTTACGAATAATTAAAGAGTGTTAACGACGCCTTTGCAAACCGATGGATAGGGTAAGATAGCTACCATGATCTAAATCCACTTAGATTTTTGTTTTTGGGGCCATTTAAAATCTATTGTATATTCAACGCAAGTGAACAATGTACAAGATCGACAAGAAAAAATACAAAATATACTACGAAACTCCTCATTAACCGTTTGAGTCCCAGGAGTCTTTGAAAAAACAGGGTCGAAAGATCCCGAACAGCGCGATAGCGCTTATCTTAATCGATTGCGAAGAGAAACTAGCGGCGCAATGCTGCTCGTCATATTTGTTATTTTTATGAAATATATCTATATTATTATATATGCGTACTATTAGTTTATAAATATTTCAAATTTTATTCAATAAAAATTATTGAGAAGATAACAATGAAATACAAAATACCGTCAGTCGTCCATAGCGTTCAAATGTACTGGGACCTTTCGACACAAAAGCTAAACAGTGCGATCGTGCTGCTTGGGACTCAAACGGTTAAAAGATATGCAACAGCATGTGTTGAGGTAAGAGGTGGGCACTTCGAACATTTTCTTTAAACATCCATACTTCGAAACCTAAAGTATTTAGGGCATATGTTCATAAGATATTTTGTATTTAATTTCATGTGTAGATTTACTCCTTGGAGTATTGACAAACATTTATGAATCAGCCTCTATATATATTTATAACAGATATGAAAATGATTAATCCTTCTTTTTTTCATTTAACAGGATATTCAACTTTAACAAATGTAAAATGCTTGTTCATGTTTTTTTAATAAATTTTATCAAAAATACGTTAAGGCAATATTGTCCACAAAGCACTTTCCTTAACTGTTCGTATAAAATTTTATACAAAATTGAATCGAACTTTTTCATCATTCCTATGCAGACAATTAAGATATGCCTATAAATACAATAGATGCTTTTCACATATGGTTACGGTGATACATTGTGGAATATTGGCATATTGTGAAATAAATTTAATATCCTTTTTGGTAAGTGGCTTTTTGCATTCTATACTTTTCATTAGAAAAAGACAAAGACAATAAAAATATAATACTGCATATATAGACCAGTACGTATAAGTATACTGAAAAACTAATTTGGACAAATCCTAAAAAATCAAGTTATATAAGTTTTGAATTGGTAATTCAAATATATAACATACTGTATACTATTCTTCCAAAAAAATTAAAAACTCCATTGACGAAAATCCTCATAAGTAAAAATAGGGATTAATTGTAAGAAAAGAAATAATAAAATACAGTTGTATAGATCTGTAAAAAAAATATACATGAACAATGTACATATATAGAAAGATTCCATCTTATTTTTAGTTTTTCAGAATATACTATTTAATGGCATATAGTATTTGATGGCATCAACACATATGTATATTTATACAAAATTTCACAAGTGCAAGTTAGTTCATTGATTCATCAATTTGAAGATAAAGTAGCGATCGTGATATGCCAATAATAGTTATTGGTTCGATGTACTTTTGTTTATATAATGTTACTTCTCAAGAAAAAGATACAGACTTTGTTATGTTTCTGATGGATATACACTGAAAATTGGTTAAAGACAAGTGAAAAGATATCGAAAATGGTATAATCTTGATTAACAGCTAATAATCTAATCAACAGCTTTTTTTCGAACAATAAGTAAACGTGTAAGAAAATATGAAGATTAATCTTGTTTAATGAAGAAAGATTGTTCATAATACAGAATAAATATTTATATATTTTTATGGATTTTTAAATTTGTAATCAACGTGAGTACACAGAGATGGTGCTATTGTTTATATAAAAGTAGATTAGTTATTTAAATTAACGATAATACTGAATAATATAGTATTAGAGAGGAAATAGTATAAAATATAATTGTGTATGTTACAGACACGAATACTTTACAAATTCGAATAAAGAGGTTATATTCTGGAACAAAGGGATTCCAATATACATATATAGGTACCTATTATCTATGTATGAGTTGATGATATTCAACAAATAATATAATATAATATAATAGTACTGTGATAATTTAGTCTAATTTGGTTCACAATTTTCTTAATGTGAAAGTTAATATAATAAAATCAATAATAACTGAAGAAAAGATCAAAATTTGATAGCATGAATGATATTGACACTAATTGTAACTCAGGTTCTGATGGATAGCCACTCTCTACTTATTAAATGCTGCAAATTCATTATGTCCAGGATTCGTTGAATTATTTTCAATAAATCCCTATCTTCAGGGATTTTTCCTGAGACATGGAAATTATTTAAATGTATTATTTAAATCTATACCTAAAAATGATAATCCTACCTGTGTTAAAAATTTTACACTTATTAGCATTCAAAATCATATCAAAAATCTTGGAAAGATTGGCCACTCATAAGTTATATTTTTTTTATAGAAATATAATTGTCAATCAACAATATGAACACTAACAAACGTTCGATTAAAACTAATTTGGTGGTGTACTATCAGTAGCTGGCTGATCATGTAGATAAAGGCACATAGGTCAATCCGATTTATACCGATTTTCGTAAAGCTTTCAATACCGCTAACAGCTCAATTCTCATGACTAAATTACAATTACTTAATTAGATACAATTACTTGGACATCTTTAGGAATCTACTCTCGCGATTTAGGAGCTTTATTAAGACTAGGATTCAAATAGTTAAATTTAATAACTCCTTTTTCTAGAATTATCAAGATTAACTCTGGTATTTTCCAGGGTTCCCATCTAGCCCCATTTCTATTTAATTTATTTATAAGTGATATATCTGAAGTCCATAACTTCGTAAATACCTTCTTTATGCTGATGAATTAGAGATCTTCCATAGCACCGCTAATCCATCTTACATCTACTCTATTAATTCAACAAGACCTACATATATGTATAGGCTCAAGGACTGGTGTACAGCTAATAAATTATCCCACAATATAAATAAATGTTATATCATAAAAGTTACAAAAAATGCAACATTGTTTTTTATTATTTTCTAAATGATCTAATTTTAAGCTCTCTTTACCCAATAAGAGATCTAGGTATTATTCTTTCCAAAAATTTAATTTTTCCTGAATACTACAAGTATGTTATTTCCCGCAGCTATATGTAACCTATAACCTATGTATAACCTATACGAGTGTTCGGCTAGAGGTGTAAACAAATTTAAGGAGTGATTCTTGAAGCTAAAATAAGATGAAAATCATGAATAAAAAAAATTGCTTTTTCAGTTTTGTTTTTAGTTATTGACAATTAAAAATTAGCCGAAATATCCCTGTATGCGAGAAAACCTCCTTACACGACCGAAAATAGGTCAGTCTAAACACCGGTGTGTACAGGAATCCTCAATTTGTGCGATATATGGATAGCAGCTTATTTCGTACAAGTTATAGAGAAGATTATGACACAAATGTCAGAAGAATGTCATCGCGAAGAAGTAAAGCATCTTGCGCGATGTTTCCTAAGAAAAATCGTAGATTAGACATTGTCTAATACCTGTCTACTCATTAAAATTCATAACATCATTTTGAAAATCGCCTTATGAAATTTTTAAGTAAAAAGGATTAATGTTTCCTTTAAACCATTGCTTCCATAAGTAATTAATAAATAATGGCACATATAAACAATTTTTGTAATTTTTTTACATCTGTAGCCGAACACATTGTATATATCTATAGAACCGCTAAATTTTTCTATAATACAAGCATCAAATATATGTATGTATATATATGTATTTAAATACGTAATTTGGTCGAAATAAGATAATTTTCCATATTAATGATGATCAAACTTAAATTTCAGAATTCAAAATCATTTCATGGGTCCTAGTATAGCAAATCGTTGAATTTATTTTGGCGTCAGGTACAACTCTGTGAAGTCCAAAATATATGGTGTCATTTAAAAAAGCCAAGATGATCTTGACTTTTCATCGGGAAAATTTTTTTGGAGCGGATCGAAAACTGACTAACTTTTGTACAAAACATTTCATTGGCAAATTATCAGAAATGTCTAAAAAATGGTAGTTAATCTTAGAAGATATACCCAGTACATATATTTCCAAATTTTAACATAAAAAATACAACATCGCATTTAAAAATATAAAAGTAAATCAACTTTAAAATTGTTTAAGCATCTCCTCTATAAGACAAGTAAATACGTCCGCCTTTCTTATTAGCACACACATACAACTTTTACATATGCCAATTTTTCACAAGTCATATAATGTAGATGTTATTTGTTTTTGACATATCAAACTCAATAGTCTAATGTATATTTCATAATGACAAAAGAAGATAGATTTGTACGAAAATATAGCTGCTAAAATGTGACCTGGTACATGTTATTGACTTTTATTGATTAAATGTTTAGTTACTGTATTAAATAAGCTTACGAATATTACTCATCTCGTTAAGGAAATAGTCTATACTTTCAAGTGTTTTTGGCAATAGAATTGAAAAGTTATCGACATACTATTAATAAAACAGTCTGCAACTAGTTAATAGATGACTGTTTTCTGGAAGATCATATATCGTTGTATGTATATCTTAATTTTATTAAATTACTGTATTAATGGCTATTCATTACTTATTATTGTTCACATTAAAAATAGAATCTATTCTTAATAAATTCTTAATTGAATTGAAAACAAATGAAACGACCCTCTAAATAATTTTTGATAGGATTAATATGGTAACATGTTGTAAATACTAACTACAATACTATATAATTTTCATAATTCGTATTTACATATTTAAAGACTGCGTGAACAAGACAGCATATTTTACTTAATTGCATGAATGACTTTGAGACTTGTTACATGTAAGTATATTATCTTACATAAATAACGACTAATACAATATATTTAATGTTTGATGTATTCATGATTTATTTCTTAAATATAAAAAAATATTCATTTAATTATACTTTAAACCTGTTGCATATTTCCGGCATCCTGTAAAATAATATGAGTACTATTTTTTATTTTTATCAATTCATGAAACACAAAAGTTTGTACCTCTAAATGGCAAAGAAAATATTCTACAGTTTGCTTAGATCTGTATCTACACAGCAAAAATATAAAACCATTGAACGGACTATCAAATGTTCAATTGATATTTTGATTAAGCGACATAACCATTTCGATTAATCGAATCAATTTTTCGAATTTTCTTACGCATATGTACGCAAGTATAGTATTGCGATATATTTTTAAGAAAAGAATAAGAAGTCATCTTCATTAAGGATGTAACGTAATAGAAAATTTCGATGTAGGAAATATATTATTTATAAATATTTCTAAATATTTTTAAATTATTGGTAGAGTTAATGTGATGCGAAGAAGCACTACACGTGATAATTTTATGCACAATATTCATGTTATGTACAAATATATATTTACATACATAATTAAAAAATAGATTGCCTCTGAATTTTTGTCATAAAAGCTGTTCCCAGAAAGAAACATGTGAACTTTAATATGCTTTAAAAAGATTCAAATACAGAAGTGAATAAGAGAAAGATAGATATTTATATAGGCCATTTTTATATATCAAGCATATCCTACATCAGTGAGACTACACGCTGCCTCTATGATGGTGCAAAACAAGATAAATGACATTTTAATATCCTTGCAAAAGTGGAAAGAAGAAATATATAAATACGTGTATGTATGTATACATATTATACATACACATACACGTGCGCACACGTGGATGTAAGAAGGTAGCAAACATAGGACGCTTAGAATATCTACAAAAACTAAAGACTAAGAAAAAAATTCACTTAGAAGTAATAAACATACCATAAAATTACGTTTAAAAAATATATTTAAAGTGCATACCGAAGCAGCCTGGTTATATAATCTGGCCAATTATCTGGAAACATCACGAGAAAGAAGCCAACCGCTATAAAAATCATTCCTGCCAATTTCATCCCCATGAAATGGGCTCCGTATAAAAGAACATCCAATGCTGTAACACCATAATATTACATAATTATTGAGTAATTATAGATATTAGCTCAATTAATGTCTCATTTTTACCGTACCAGCAGATACAGGTACAGCGGTGATCAATCCTAGCGTAATGAACAGGTCGTAGGTCAGAGCAATACTGAAGTTACCAAGCATGTTTGCAACTATCGAATAAAAACAAAATGTAACCTTAATATCTATCTCAAACTCTTATTTCTGATATATCCAGAATACCTCAATGTTAGGAAATATACCAATTCTTCGAATTATTATGTAAAAAGGTATGAATAATAATTTTTGAATAAACGATCGCGAAATAAGATTACTTGTGACCACTTAATCAGGATAGAACATGAGCTTTTTTTAAGTTTTGCGAAACTGTAGAGACAATCATACCACATCAATTATGAGTGAAACGAAGAATTAATATTTACAATAATTTCTCTATGAAACAAGTTCAGTATCTCACAGCGCATTTGCAAATCGTATTTCTTATAAATAAGGCTATATATCGTGATCAACATGAGTTTAAGTACCGAGAATGCACGTTTTTTAGAGATATTCATCTATAATATTCATATATGAAGGACTGAAAATAACTGTTTAGACAGAGACTTTTAAATATGTATGAATCGTTATAAACTTTTCATGTACTTTGGTTCTAAAACGTATAAAAAATATATCATTAGAATCTTATTTTTCCAACATTTCATTTTCGAACATTTACAACTTTGGAATCGACATTTTCAAAGTTACTGTGAAACATTTCTTATAATAATCGCAAATCAGTAAATGATAAATTTCTTAAACATATTTTTAACAATAATTAAATTGGAGCATTCAGAAGGGAAAAGAGCAAGAAAGAGAAAGAAGGGACTAGAAGAGGTGATAAATGGAGGGACACAGATGGAAGCAAGAGAAGAGCAAGAAAGGTTGACAGTAGACTAAATTATAGAAGAAAGAAGGAAGAGAAAAACAGAAGAGAGGGGGGAAAGGATAAGGGAATCCAAATATAACAGACATTACAGAAAAATAACCAAAGATGAGATACCAAAGTACTTGGAAGGAAGGATGAAGTGGAAGGACAGGAAAATTCTAGCCAGATTCAGACGTGGCAACGAGACCAAAGCGAGGGAATACTGGAAAGAAGAGGGAGAAAAAAGATGAAGACTATGTAAAAGGAAAGAAGAAGACCTGAGACATGTAATAGAAGAATGTGAAATAACGGGAGGACCAAAAGACATGGAAAGAACACTGAATGAAGCTGGAGAAGGACTAATGGAATTAAAGGTAATAATAGAGAAGAGAAGGGCAAGGGAAATACAAGACGGGGAGGAAAGACAAGAAGGTAGCACAGCAAGGAGGCAAAAGACCAAAAGTGGCAATAATGTGTAGTCATAAATTGCGATAGTTTTTAGTCATTAGTTTTAGCTGTGAGACATAAGAATAAGCTAAGGGAATGCAATACAATAGAGCAGATAAGAGGTAGATATATAAGGAGCAAAATAAGTGTAAGAAATGTAAATCGAAAGTTCGTCCAAAGCCGAAAGGCACGGACTAAAAATAAATAATAATAATAAATTGGAACATTCAGATCTGTGAAACGTGTTTTAAAATTTTCATTGGCTACAAAATATTCTTGAATGGTCATACTTAAAACGTTTAATGACTCATATTAATTACACTCATTTGCAAATGAATCATATATAAAAGCTCGATATAAAGGATAAAAGATAATTAAAAAAATATACTAATATATTGGTAAAACGCAAATGATTTTTGCGGACGGGACGATCGCAGTGCGTGTGTGATATTTGTATACGCTTTGTTTATGAGCTATTAGTTATTAATTATTTTTGGAAGCAAAGGATTAGCGGAAATACTAATGAGACAGCTGTGGATATGCTGTAATGAATTTTAATGAGTAGACAGGTGTAATGTTTAATCTACGATTTTTCTTAGAAAACGTCGTGCAGGATGATCTACGCCTTCAAATGTCATAATTTTCTGTACGACTTGCACGAGGTAAATTGCTGCCCATATCTCTGTGCACACCGGTGCTTAGGCTGACCTATTTTCAGTTATGTAAGGAGATTTTCTCGCAAACAGGGATATTTCGGCTAATTTTTAATTGTTGATAACTAAAAACAAAACTGAAAACACAATTTTTTTATTCTTGATTTTCATCTTATTATAGCTTCAAAAGTCACCCCTTAAACTGTTTTACACCTGTAGCCGAACATAATATATATGTCGGAGATGAAAGGACCTTCCTTTGGAATTCTTGGAAAAATCCCCAATACTTTAGTTTTCATAATTTAATCCGATTATAAATTGTCCAAGATTTGTGATAATGAGCTTGGGCTCGAAGTGACAACTAGTCTCCGAACGTAGCCGCGGTCACGGGATGAACGTTTCACCTAACAAAGGTATGCAATAATTTTGTATAGCTCTCCTTAAAAAGAAATAGTTGTAGCGGCACTCGACAGTAAACATTCCAACGGTTTCTGTCCCATGGCTCGTGTCACGTAAACTTGAGAATTAGATGATAAAACAAGAAGATTGAGCCGTAACACAATTATTAACTTTGTTTTTTTTTATTAAACTTTATTTTTCACTTAATATTTACATTTGAGTATACACTGATCAAGTACGCGACTGGTCTGAGGGTAGAAACCGGTAAAGATATGTTGACTATTCTAAGGATAAGAATAAGTGATGTTTTACTGACGATATCGTGTCTGAGGAAAGCTAGGGGTGGGTGTGTCTAAGGACACGGGACCATCGCATTTGTTGATGACAATTTTGGTTAGGAAAGTGAGGGCAGTAAACACCGCTTCCGTTTGGATAATAAGGAGGTTGGTGGACTAGGAAGGGTTTTAGCCGCCTTCGAGAGAAAGTTGCTAACGGAAGATACCAAACGGAAGATACTTGATTGATCTGAAGGACCTGAACTATGAAAATGCCAAGACCCATGGTGGGCCCTTAAGACTATTGAGGATACGCGCCAAGGATGTGCCGATATCTGGCTGCCATCTTTCCCGCAGTGTGTGGCGTGGTCTCTGATGTGGATTGATGTTACACTCGCCACACACAGACCCTATTTTTCGGACAAGATGATTACCATATGTTGATGCATCTTCACAGTACATGTTCAGCTAGCCTGAGGACCCGCTATAAATCTTAGGATTTTGTTAACTAAGGAAGATACGGGAAATCAGCTTTTCTCACGAACAACGCTTCCCGCTAACAACTTTCTCTCAGTTTCCTGTTGAGTGCCGAAGCGTGCAGACGTGTGTCTAGTGCTCTGTGACGCCGTGATCTAGTGTCGCCCATCCGCCGATAATGAATCGAAATAGACATAATCCAAGCGTTTCCTATCTTATTAGTGAAAAATTCCAACGTTCCTAATCTCTACCCGAATCATAGCCTCATAGCCTCTCAACTAGTTATTCAACATGAATTAACTAGCTCGATGATGGCCCAAGAATCGCGACCAGGCTCTCTTGAGCAAAACCATAATTGCACCGCGCTACCTCCTCCGTGGCAAAAGAGCAATATATTCCTCCATACTATTGACACCAAAAATATTAAAAAGCCTAAACTAGAAACAGCTAAAACAAACGCAAACGCCAATCAGAACGAGTAATCAATAAGCTGTGTAACCACGTACAATAGATACTCAATACTAGAATCCACAAACGACTCCATGGACGTTGCAGATTCACCAACAAATCAACATACGCAAAAAAATTGCCTTCCCCCACCTATATTTGCTGATGAAGTCATCGATATACAAACAACGGTAAAGTCCATTGAGAAAGAAATCAGTAAAGAGAAATACAAGCGAAAAATAAATAATAACCAAGTCAAAATTCTGCTCGCTAACCCAGACTCATATAGAAAGATAATAAAACTATTAAAAACCTTGAATGCTAGCTATCACGCCTACCAACTTAAACAAGAAAGACCTTTTCGAGTGGTACTACGTAACATCTACCACTCGACTAACTTAGACGAACTGAAGTTCGAACTCCTTAAACTTGGTCATGAAGTAATTAACATCAGCAATATAAGACATAGAATCTCAAAAAACCCGCTATCCTTATTCTTCATCGACTTAAAACAAAAACCTAATGACAAATTCAATCAACTCGGTAGTAAAAATCGAACCTCCTTTAATAAAAAAAGAAATAGTGCAATGTAAAAGGTGCCAAAGGTACGGTCACACGCAGAAACACTGCAATCATAATTTCCGCTGCGTTAAATGTGCAAGTACATACCCCACTGATCAGTGCACTAAATCAACAGAAATCCCAGCGAAGTGCATCCACTGTCCAGGAGACCATCCTGCTAACTACAAAGGTTGCTCAGCCTACAAAACCTTATACATAAATAAGTATCCTAAACTCAGAGCCAAAGAGACAGCCAATCAAATACCCAGTCCTCCAAAATTCACTACTACTTCAATCTCCTAGGCCCAAGCAGTACAAGGAAATCAAAATAATCCATAGGGACCATTCTCAAAATAGTGTTCCCAATTCACAAAACACAGACAACTTCTATAGACTCGAGAAATTAACAGAAAAACAATCAGAACAAATAAATAACTTACTATCATTATTAACACTCATCATGGATAAAATAATACGCCTCGACGCAAAATAAAACCAAGACGCATAGCTCTTTGGAATGCCAACGGTCTAGCTCAACACAAATTCGAACTAGAATTCTTCCTAAAACAACAGCATATCGACGTAATGCTCATATCTGAAACCCACTTCACCGACAAAAACTATCTGAGAACAAACGGTTATAACTTCTACCATACCCAACATCCCAGTGGAAAGGCCCATGGCGGCACCGGAATCATTATCAAATCCAGCATTAAGCATTGCAAGCTTCCATCATTCCGGAAAGACTACCTCCAAGCTACAAACGTAGCAATAGAAGACTGCCATGGTACAATCACCACTTCAGCAGTATATTGCCCTCCCAGACACTCCATTGCTAAAGAAGACTTTGATAGCTCGATGCTCTGGGCAATAGGTTCATAGCTGAAAGAGACTATAACGCCAAACATACCCAATGGGGCAGCAGACTTGTCACAGTAAGAGGCAAAAATCTCTTGAAGAGCATAATCACCAACAATCTCAACTACCTCACCACATATGAACCCACATACTGGCCCACTGACACTAACAAAATACCTGATTTACTCGACTTCTTCATAACTAAGAATATCTCGCCAAGATATGTCTAAATCAACTCCTCGGCGGATCTCTCTTCTGACCATTCCCCCGTTATAGCAACAGTCAGTTCAACAATTATCGAGAATCCACCTAATGGCTTTATTCATAACCAACTCACCAACTGGCAGCTCTTTAGAGAAGTCTTTAATCACTCAACTTCAGCCAACCTGTTTGCTAAACACTTATCTAACGTATTTAAACTCCATTCCTCCAAAATTGCCGCGGATATTACTGAATACCTGCACTCTCCCTTCCAAATGTCTCCTCCTATTGAACCCTTCACTTCTGTAGAAATTATAGAATTAATCCGTCGCCTAAATCCCAGGAAAGCATCGGAGCATGACCAAATATGCAATAAAGCAATCCCATAAAAGGGATTGCACTCATCACATCAATGTTTAATGCAATTCTTTGCTTTGAATACTATACTAAGGCCTGGAAAATATCACTGATTACTCTCATCCCTAAACCCGGAAAACCAATATATGAAACTAGCTCCTATCGCCCAATTAGTCTTTTACCTACTTTGTCAAAACTATTCGAGAAAATGCTAACAAATCGACTCCTTCCACTCCTAGAGGATTTGAAAACACTGCCAGATCATCAATTCGGTTTTCGGAAACAACATTCTACACTAGAGCAAATCCATCGCACAACACACAATATCAACCAAATCCTAGAAAAGAAAAAATATTCCTCAGCGGTATTCCTTGACATTCAATAGGTATTCGACAAGGTATGGCATAAAGGGCTTCTATACAAACTTAAAAAAATCCTACTACACATCTACTACTCCATCCTAAAGTCCTACCTGACCAAAAAACAATTCATGGTTAAATACTTAGAGGCCACTACCACAACATCCCCAATAGAAGCTGGCATACCTCAAGGTAGTGTCCTCGGACCCCTGCTGTTCTCCATCTACACTGCCGATTTACCAATATCAACAGAGATAGCTACAGCAACATTTGCTGACGACACAGCGCTATTAGCTTCCCACGCAAACACGATAAATGTTTCATCCACTCTCCAGCGATGTCTCGACTCTATGGAAAAGTGGTTTCATAAACGGGGCTTTAAAATTAATGAAGAAAAATCCACACATGTAACCTTCATTCTGCGAAAACAAACTTGCCCTCAGGTCACCATTAATAATATAACAATTCCTAACAAGGACTCAGTCAAATACCTGGGCATGACTCTGGACAGGAGATTAACATGGAAACAACACATCACAGACAAATCGAAGCAACTCAAGGGTAAACATAACAAATTTTATTGGCTCACTGGTCGACGCTCCAACCTAAGCACGCAGAACAAAATTACCCTCTATAAGACCGTAATAAAACCTGTCTAGACCTACGGAATCCAACTATGGGAAAGAACAAGTAATTCCAACATTGAAATACTTCAACGCTTCCAATCGAAAACGCTAAGATCCCTAATAAATGCACCCTGGTATGTCACCAACGAAGCAACACATCGCGACCTCAAGATACCCACAGTCAAAGAAGAAATAACAAAATATAGCAATAGATATAGCAAAAGAGTTAACAAACATCAAAACCCCCTAATTACTAAATTGCTTAGTACGTCGAACCAGATACTCAGGCTAAAAAAATACTACCCGTTAGACCTAAGCACAAGATTTAACTAGATATTTATATTAAGTAATATTTACTTATTTATAATACTTATTTATAATTATACTTATCTATAATAAGTATTAAATTATTATAAATAATTAGTCATGTCACTGCGCCACGCCAGAGAAAATTACTTAAAATTCTCAATGCGAGAACTGATTGTAAAATACTAGTAAATAAAAAAAAAACTTTCTGTCGTGAGGTCTCATTAGCGAGTTACATAGCGTCTTTATGCTCGGTGAAGATTCTATGTTTTAACAAAGAGTTAGTTCAGTAATACTTGTACCGTAAAGAAGCAAGTTGAGTACAACTTAGACTTTGGAAGAAAGCGCATTTTGTTATCCCGTTGACCGCGGATTCGTTATTAAACCTAGGATCATTGTCATTAGTATCTCGAGTATCTAATTACCAGGGCTACTTGTCAAATTCTGTAATAATCATATTTGTACTAGTAAGTATCTTCTCTATTGCATAACAACAATGTCTAATCCAAATGAAGATTCGTTGCACGCCCCTAACCCTAATCGTAATGTGAACCCGACATATATATATATATTTACAATAACATAAGATAGGTTGGTTTAAGGTTTATCTAAGTATAGATAAAGAACTATAGAATAAGGACGATAATGTAAAAAACAGATCTTTTGTATTCTCCAAGGGAAAGCAATAAAGCATTACTATTTATACTATTTAATACTCTATTACTATACTATTTAAGTTTCTCCTTAACAGTTTTTTTCTCTTACCAAATTCGGGATACAAAATATAACCTATCCCAATTGCATGATATACCCTGTATAATCACTGTATCTTGCTTTGTAAAGATAAAATGTAGTGCTCAATCAGCAGCGAAATTTAAACAAATGTTCGCAAGTATGTAAAAATATTTAAGTTGCAAAATCATATCTTGATTTGGTGGCGTATTCTGGATAGAAGTTTAAAATTAATTAGTAAAGATACTAACCTAAGTGCAAAATGCTTGCTGAAAGTAATGCCGTCCATGGCAATCGTCCCCAGTGTATGCTTTCTGCTCCCGAAAAGTAAAGAGCCAAACAAATTGGCCATAACAACGCCGCATTACACAACCCAATAAGAGAAAAGAATAAAGACATTTGACCAAATGTTGTTTCTCCTATGACTTTCTTAAACAGCACCTAGTTTAACATTATATTTCCTTCCTCATATGTTACACCGAATTATTTTCAGCGTTTAAAATGTATATTGTCAAATTATAAATTAGATGTAACTGATATTGTCCAAAATCATCGATCTCTTAGTATTAACTTTTACCTTGTAAACTGCCGAACCAGCTGCTGCCGATGTTGCCAGAACAACGCCACCTAAAGTTGGACTTCCAGTAATGCCATCCATGTACGCTAAAAGTGCAATTCCAGTATTGCATAAAATCACTGCTACTATCTGCAATATTCATAATTGTCACATAACAATTTCATCAATATCGTTAGTTTTATTAGGCAATTAATAGTTACAGATTGCAGACAGTTTTTATGAAAACATCTACTAACCCTTACTCCAACAAATTGTTCATGAAGGATCACCCATGATAACAAATATACACATGATACGTTGGTTGCGAAAAGTGCCATTACATCGGTAGCTAGTAGTATCCTGAGCGAATAAATATACATATAGTTTGTAACTACCCAGAGACCACAAAAAAGACTACATCTGATCAAAAAACGACCACCGGTAAATCCTTTGTCGCGGAAACCTCGTAAACTCTCTGCAATTATTTCAGATGGAGTATTACATTTGATTCTTGCAGATTGGCAAAGGAAGTAAACTGGGAAGTAAAGAATTTCCCAATTCGTACAAAACCAGGTTGTGAAGAATGGAGCATTGTATGAAGCTGTCTGAAAAGATATAGATAAAAATTTCATGGTATCGTCGTATCGAAAAAATTAGTTACAATAATTCCTAAAATGCTAGAAAATAAATGCGGAACCAATATTTGTATACTATAATTATCATTTTATTTATACTTTACTCAAAAAGTATGTATTGCAATTCACAAACATTTTCTGCCAATTTATAATATAGTACGAAATGTAATATGGTAATATGGTACTAACCCACCCAACATTTTTGTTTATTTCTGAATACTCGTAGATCTATACAAGAAAATATACTCGTACATTTTACGTACGTACAGTAGTAACATATGCAGATATAAATTCTATATCAGATCGGATAAACAACCAAATATGTATAGATTTAATTGATGAGCAATTGAAAAAACATACTATTTGCATTATATAAAAAAAAAATTGGATTTTTAGCAGGGCATTGTACCCACTGTACCCAATAAGACTGTACAAAATTATTTTTGTTCAGAGAATATAAAAACTCTGGACTCGGTCGTAAGGTTACCAAATCTGAATATTTATTTTTCTTTTTTTAATTTGGATGTATTTTACAATCAATTCTCATTGACAATTATAAGTAAATTATTTTGGCGTGTACTATAACGTGAATAATAAGTGATTATCGTATGTTTAATTCTAGCTGAATCTAATGTTTAAATCTAGAAGGTAATGCCCCTTTAGCCTGCGGATCTGATCCGTCGTGTCAAGTAATTGAGTGACTAGTGGGTTTTCGTGGATGTTAATTCTTATGTTATATCTATTACTGAATTTGGATATTTATTCTTTAACTGTAGGTATCTTAAGACCGCGATGTATTGTTTAGTTGGTAACATACCAAGGTGAATCTATTAAGGATCTTAGAGTTTTTGATTGGAATCGTTGAAGAATTTCTATGTTAGAATTATTCGCTGTTCCCCATAGTTGGATCCCACAGTTCCAAACAGGTTTTAATATGGCATTATATAGCATTATCTCACTCTGCACGCTTAAGTTGGAACGTCTGCCAATGAGCCAGTAGAATTTTTTAAATTTTAATTTAAGTTGCTTGGATTTATCTAAGATGTGTCGTTTCTGTTAAGAAATGTTAAATTGGTATGATCGCTAGTTACTACAGGCTAAGTTGGTACGACTTCTAGCGACGCTCTTTTGTCTTAGAAGTCGACCATATGTTAATTGACTGAGAGTATCCTGCGTGGTAAGACATGTTGTACGAGGCGGAGAAATATATTGAGATTAAAATCGAATCTGTGTGAATCGATTAATTATCAACCCCAAACCTACATTAATTAACGGGTTATAGGCCCAGAGCAATAAACTGTGACAATAAGGAGAATTATTTTTTGAGTTTTTTGTTTCTCCTGAGATTATCCGAGAAGAGACCACGCCATGGTCGACCAGGAGTTAATGGGTGATATGGATAAGGATATGAACCCGATCCTGAGAAAAGACAATTATGAATATTGGAAGACGATGACGGAAGCCTCGTTGGTTTTCCTGGACTGCTGGGATGCAGTAGAACCAGGATTTATGGCAACAGAAACGTTGAGACCAGACTGCATGAAAATGGACAACAAAGCACATGCGTACGTTTTCCGGCATGTTCGCCCCGAGTATCTCGGGGATATCAGCACCTTGAAAACAGCGAAGGAATGCTGGAAAGCACTGGAAGATATCCATGGGAGATCCACATCGATGGACATTGTTTTATGCATGCTGGAACTGGGAACTATCGAGAAGACCCCCAGCATGGATATCTCCGCGTATTGCGGAAGGATACAGGATCTCTGTGATAAATTGTCCAGCGTAGGTATAAAGATTGAGGACCACGTTATGGCATGTTTCCTTTTGGCAGGCCTCGTGGCGGATCCAAATTACGCGACTTACCTCAGAACAACAAGGATCGATAAGGATCTAACCGCGAGAGTCGTGAAATCCGACCTTCTGCTTGAAGAAAGAAGGATCGACGCGGCTGCGGATTCGGCCGAGAAAAACAACGCAATGGGGACCAGGAAACAATGGAGGCCCAAGCCTCAACAGAACAAAGATGGCGCGAGGCCAAGGCACAGAGACCCAAAAGATCAGAAGTGCTACAAGTGTGGCAAACAGGGCCACATTTTATACCAGTGCCAAGAGGAGAAGGGAGATAAGGAGGAGGAAAACCAAGGAGAGAAACGGAGACAAGAAGACAGCAAGAAGGAGAGAGAATCAGAAGACAAATCGAGATCCAAGGGAGTTATCTCTACGTTAGCCTTATCGTCCATCAGTCACATGGAAAGAGATAGGATCAGCTACCTTGACTCGGGTGCCTCGAATCACATGACTCCGGACAGACATCGATTCATGGACCTCGCGCCTGCAACTGGACAGATCAGGATTGGTAAGGGATACCTGGAGGTTAAAGGAAAAGGAACAATCGTTGTGAAAATGGCTAAGTCCTGTGGCGGTTGGACCCTATCTTTGTCAAACGCTCTATGGGTGCCTGAGTTAGATGTGAATCTAATCTCGATCAGGCAATTGGCAATGAAGGGATTCACCACAGTGTTTACAAGGGAGGAAGCCGTTGGAACACATGATGATGGAGATGTTGTATTCAACTCAAAGATAGGGGACAATGTGTACTACCTAGAGACAATACCATCTGAAAGATACGTAGCAAACGTCTCCATGGAAAACGATCAGGAGGAGCCTCGGGAGAATGACGAAGACATTGAAGTCATTGAGGCAAAGGCCTACAAGAGCACCGCATCGTGGCACGAGAGATTGGGCCACTTACATGGGAATGCGATGAGAAAAATTCCTGTAAGTAGCGTGAAGGAGGACTCGAGGAAATCTGAGGAACTATGTGGAGTCTGCGTGAAAGGAAAAATGACAAAAGTGCCATTTCCGAGGACAGCTCACTACATGTGTAAATGCCCTTTAGAGATCGTTCACACGACGTCAGCGGCAGAGCTCAATGCAAGTTATTAGGTGGAGGTAATTACTTCGTGAATTTCATTGATGATTTCTCTGAAATGATGAGTTTCCTGTACGTTAGAATCATCAGCAGGAAGAACGAAGTACTTAAATGCTTCAAGGAATACCAGGTGGAAGTGGAGACTCTACACCAGTCCAAAATAAGTGCCCCCCAAACTGACAATGGAGGTGAGTATACAGAAGAAAATTTTGAAAGTTACCTGAAGGAGAAAGGTATTTTACACAGGTAGACCGTCACTAGGAACCCGGAGCAAAATGGGGTTTCCGAAAGAGCAAATAGGACCCTGGTCGAGATGGCTAGGTGTTTACTCATCCAATCAGGGCTGCCTGACTACCTATGGGGAGAAGCTGTGAACACTGCGTGTCATATAAGGAACCTATGCCCATCCGCTGCTATTGGAGACAGGATTCCATTGAAATTATGGAAAAGTAAGGGATGCCACATCCAAGGGGAGATCAACAGACTGAAAGTATTTGGATGCAGAGTCTGGTATCTGAAAAGCCCAAGCGGAGGAAAATTCAATAGCAGGGCAGCTAAGGGGTATTTGTAGGTTATGATCGACAGGTGAAGGGCTATAGGATCTACCTGCCGAAAACTAAGAAAGTGATAATATCTTGTCACGTCAGGTTCGAAAAGAATGTGTCCCCCTACAAGAACGCCAAGGAGTAACATAAAGAGAAAATTCTCTGAGTGAATATGGGACGTAGAAGATTTTGAACTTGGAAGGTAAGGTGACCAAGTTGACGTTGAAACTCAAAGTGACGGTGGAAACGATGAAGGGGAGAGTGATTATTTCATGGACAGTTTAACTAATGAGAATAATCAGGAGAAGGTTGTGAGTGTACCGACTGTGCCCAGGAGGTCAGCAAGACTGCGTAAACCAAAGACGTGTGACAGTTGTGCTCAGTTTGCAAAACTCAAAGTCTGTGTGTGTCTGTGAATGTGTACGAAGCCCTGAAGGGGCCAGATGCTCAAAAGTGGATCGAGGCAATAATGAAGGAGTTAGACAACCTAGCGAATAAAGATGTGTGGGACATAGTGAAAAGACCTTTGAACAAAAATGTTATTGACTCTAAGTGGGTACTTGTTGTGAAAAGGAATCCTCATAGGTATAAGGCTAGACTTGTAGCACAGGGATTTTGGCAGAGGCCTGGAGTAGATTATTCAGAGACTTTCAGTCCAATAGTAAAGCGCAGAACTCTAAGAATTCTGGTTGCTCTGTGTGCAGAAAATGGGTGGGATTACGAGCACATTGATGTGGAGTATGCATATCTCAACAGTTCTATAGATGACGATATATACATGGAGCAACCAGAATTCTTTAAAGTTCCCGGAAAAGACAGGACTCGATGCGTGTGCAAACTTAAAAAGAGCCTGTATGGACTGAAGCAAGCTGGGAGCATGTGGTTTAGGCATATAAATAGTATTTTGAGAGGTATGAATCTGAACCCATGTATGAGTGATCCGTGTGTGTATGTGAATGTACTCAAAGATCTGATAGCAGCTATTTATGTGGATGACATTATTGCGTTTGGAACAAAGACTGCGATTGGCGTGTTCAAAACTAGAATTATGGAGAAATTAAATGTAAGGATGATAGGGACTGACACTCAATTTCTGTCCATTCACTTGAGTAAGCCAAACAGTACTACTGTTGTATTTGATCAATCTGTACAGATAGGGCAAATGCTGAATCTGTTTGACATTGCTCATGAGGTTAGAGTGTCAACACCGCTAGCTAAGGAGTGTGAGGCCGGTTTTGACATTAAGTGTAATGAACCGTTCGATAATAAGTTGTATGAACAGACTGTGAGGCATATAATATATATCGCCACTGTAAGTCGTCCTGATGTCGCGTGTGCAATAGGAAAGTTAAGCCAAAGATGCGCAAATCTGACTGTATCTGGTTGGAAAGCAGTGAGGCGGATTTTTAAGTACCTGTTGAAGAGCAAAGACTTGGAGCTAGTGTACCAAAGGACAGGACAACCTTTGAAGGTGTTTTGTGACTCAGACTTTATGGGCTGTTCGGTAGATAGGAAATCTAGAAGCGGTTATATTTTCATACTCCCTGGTGGTGCAATATCTTGGTTGTCCAGGAAACAACCAATTATAGCTCAATCGACATGCGAAGCAGAATTTGTAGCAATGCAAGAAGCAGCAGAGGAGACTGTGTGGATATCGTTACTGTTAAGGGAGTTGGGCCAATTGTCATATTGCTCTCATCCATGCAAAATTTTCTGTAAAACATCGGAGCTATTTCATGGTCCAAAGATGAAGTAGTTGCCGAGAGTTCTAAGCACGTTCAAGTGCGTTATTTTTATGTTAAGAATTGCGTGTCGAAGAGATTATACCCATAGACCTAGTCCCGAAAATGTTACTGACATTCTTACCAAAGGTTTAAATAGAGTTAAGACTCAAATTTTTATCAAAGCTATGGGGCTTGTAGAAACTACGATCAAAGGGGAGTGTTAAGAAATATTAAGTTGGTATGATCGCTAGTTACTACAAGCTAAGTTGTTACGACTTCTAGCGACGCTCTTTCGTCTTAAAAGTCGACCAGATGTTAATTGACTGAGTGTATCCTGTGTGATAAGACGTGTTGTACGAGGCGGAGAAATATATTAAGATTAAAATCGAATCTGTGTGAATCTATTAATTATCAATCTCGAACCTACATTAATTAACAGTTCCCATGTCATTCTTCTGTCCAGAATCATGCCCAGATATCTGACTGAATCTTTGTTTGGAATTAGAACATTATTTATGGTCACCTGTGGGCAGGATTATTTTCGTAGCGTGAAGGTTGTATGACTGGATTTATTTTCATTTATTTGTAGAATTAGCGCCATTTGTGGAACCACTTTTCCATAGAGTCGAGACCTCGGTGGAGAGTAGAGGAAGCAATTATTGGGTCTGAGTGGGATACTAATAAAACTGTATCATCAGCAAATGTCGCTGTGGTTATGTCTGTTAAAGTTGGTAAATCGGCAATGTAGATGGTGAACAGCAGAGATCCGTGGACACTGCCTTGGGGTATGCCAGCTTCTATTGGAAATGTTGCGGTTATAGCGTCTAAGTATTTAATCATAAACAGCCTATTGGTTAGATATGATTTTAGGATGTAGTAGTAGGTGTGTGGTAGGATTTTTCTTTACTTTGAACAAAAGTCCTTCATGCCACACTTTGTCGAATGTCGAATGTCCAGGAATACTGCTGATTTTATGAGTTAAGAGATAAATTTGCTCTATCGTAGAATGTTGCTTCCGAAAACCGAATTGATGATCTGGCGTTGTTTTCGAATCCTCTAAGAATGGTAGGAGTCGTTTCGTTAACATCTTCTCAAATAGTTTGGACAAAGAAGGTAGAAGACTAATTGGGCGATAAGAGCTAGTTTCATATATTGGTTTTCCAGGTTTAAGGGTAAGAGTAATTAATGATACTTTCCAAGACTTAGGATAGTATTCAAGGCGAAGAATTGCATTAAAAATTGATGTGATGAGTACAATCCCTTTTATGGGAAACTCTTTAATAGCTTTATTATTTATCAGATCATGCCCCGATGCTTTCCTGGGATTTAGACGATGGATTAATTCTTTAACTTCCAGAGATGAGAAAGGCTCAATAGGAGGAGACATTTGGAAGAGTAAGTGCAAGTATTCAATTATTTCCGCTGCTATAGTGGAGGAATACGGTTTGGAAACATCAGTTAAGTGGCTTGCAAACAAGTTGGCTTTTTGTATAAGGCTACGCGCCCATCCTCTTTGCGGACAGCGAATTGGAGGGATTATTTGCGGAGGACGAGTGAGTTTCCTGGATGTCTTCCATAATGAGTAGTCGGAATTAGCTGTGGGGGACAGATTAGCAAGATATTTTTGAAAACAGTCATTTTTGTAATTTTTGAGGATTTTGGTTAGTTTCCTTGTTGCGTTATTTCGCTTACGCTTGTTGTCGGTAGTTCTATGACTTTGTCATACTCCTCTAAGTCCTACGTTTCCTACGACTTTTATAATTATGTAATAGGGGTATTCATGTTTATTGACATTATTTAGGGTGACCTTAGTGAGGGTGGAAGAACGGATCGCGTTTATTATGCTGGTGTTTAAATATTCCGTGGCTGCTTCTATATCTTCATTTGTTTTTAAGGATATTGAGGCTGATGTTGAATGATTGAATACCTTCCTAAAGAGCTACCAGTTTGTGAGTTGATTGTAAGTAAAGCCATTAGATTGATTTTCGATAATTGTTGAGTTAATTGTTGCTATGACGGGTGAATGATCTGAAGAGAGTTCCACAGAAGAGTTGATTTGGACATATCTTGGCGAGATGCTTTCAGTTATAAAAAAATCTAATAAATCAGGTAGTTTGTTAGTGTTAGTGGGTCAGTAAGTGGGTTCGTTTGTACTGAGGCATTACGTCAATTTCTTGTTGTTTTAAGAAGAATTCTAGTTCATATTTATGCTGAGCTAGACCGTTGGCATTCCAAAGAGCTATGCGCATTGGTTTCATTTTACGTCGGAGCGTGTTAGTAAGCAATGATAGCAAGTTATTGATTTGCTCTGTTTGTTTCACGATTAATTTTTCAAGCCTATTGAAGTTATCCGTGTTTTGTGAACTGGAAACACTATTTTTAAATGATCACTATAGATTTTCGGTCTGCTTTGATTTTCTTGAACTACCTGTGCATAGGAGGTTGGAGGAGTAGTGAATTTTTGTGGAATAAGTACTTGCTTGGTTAGGTCCTTAATTCTGGGTTTAGGGTACTTATTTTTGTACAAGGCCTTATAGACTGTGCAACCTTTATAGTTAGCAGGATGCTCTCCTTGACAGAAGATGCGGGAGTTTCTGAAGATTTAGTGCACTGATCTGTAGAGTGAAGACCTGCACATTTAACGCAGCGGTAATTGTGGTTGCATTATTTCTGTGTGTGGCCGTACCTTTGGCACCTTTTATATTGAACTATCTCTTTTTTTATAAAAGGTGGTTCAATTTTTACTACAGAATTCTTTAAACGATTGATGTTATAGACTTCTTTATTATTTGGCTTTTGCTTTAAATCAATAAAGAATAAGGATGGCGGGATTTTTGTGATACTATGCCTTATATTGCTAATGTTGGTTACTTTATAGCTATGATTTAAGAGTTCAAACTTCAATTCATCTAAGATAGCTGAGTGGTGGATGTTGAGAAGTGCCACACAAAAAGGTTTTTCTTGTTTCAATTGACATGTGTGAAAATTTGCCTTCAGGGTTTTTAGTAACTTCGTTAGTTTTCTATAGGAATCTGGATTCGCCGGAAAAATTTTTACTTGATTATTTTTTATTTTAAGTTTGTAATCCTCTTTGTTAACATCTTTCTCGATAGACTTTATCATTGTTTCTTCTTTTTACGTATGTTGATTTGTTGATGTTTCAACTACGTCCATAGAATCGTCTGTAGTTTCTAATATTACGAATTTGTTATAAGTGGTAACATGAATTATAGATATAATAGAAAATGTGTGGGCAGATTTAGCCAGACGTAGTTATGGTCAGACGAGGATGCGCCAACCGCTAGTAGCTCAACTGACAAGCAATACACCATACCTAAAACAACAGCACAAGAAATTAGAAACATAATCGAAAAAACAAAAAACAATAAAGCACCAGGAATCGACCTAATCAATGGTAAAATCTTGAAAAACCTTCCTCCAAAAGCGATACGACTAATGACAATAATATACAATGCAATACTAAGAATCCAATACTATCCTAAACTATGGAAACTAGCACAGATCATAATGCTACCTAAACCAGGCAAAGACCCACACTAAGCAGCATCTTACAGACCAATATCGCTACTTCCTGTGTTTTCAAAAATCCTAGAAAAAATAATATACGTCCGCCTAAAACCAATAATAGAGAAGGAAAAATTAATACCAGATCACCAATTTGGATTCAGAAACAAACACTCCATGATACAGCAAATGCACAGACTCATTAATGCAATAATACTAGCATTAGAAAACAAACAATACTGTACAGCCCTCTTTATGGACATCGAGAAAGCATTTGACAAAATAAACCACGAAAGCCTGCTACAAACAATCAGAAAACAATTCCTGGAGTAAATATACCAATTAATAAAATCCTACTTAAGCAGCAGAACATTCGTAATAAAAATCAAGGACACATACTCTGAAGTTAAAGACATCAAGGCTGGGGTTCCGCAAGGAAGCGTCCTAGGACCAATACTATACACATTATACACGGCCAACATACCAACATCTACCAATAGCAAAATACTGACATTCGCAGACGATACAGCTATACTAGTCAGGCACACTAGCCCAGAAACAGCAGTCACATTACTACAAGAACACACCACAAAAATAGAAAAGTGGCTGCAAGCTAAACAAATAAAAGCAAACCCCAACAAATGCAACCATATCACATTCACATTGCGAAAACAGACACCACCAAACATCCTACTGAACGGCACGCACATAACACAAACAAGACAAGTCAAATACCTAGGACTCCACATAGATACACAACTCACATGGAAACAGCATATTAAATCAATAACAGACAAAATACAGACAACAAGGAGACAAATGCACTGGCTAACAAGTCGAAAATCCAAACTAAGCATAGAAAATAAGTTAAAAATATACAAAACAATCATAAAACCAATCTGGACATACGGAATACCACTATGGGAGACAGCAGCAATGAGCCATATAAACAACATAGAGACATTACAAGCAAAAATTCTTAGAACAATAGTAAACGCCCCATGGTACGTTAAAAATGAGGATATTCGGAAGGACCTGGGAATACCAACGGTCAAGGAGGAGATTAGCAGATGCGCGGAAAAGTACAGAGAAAGAATAGCAACACACCCAAACCGGCTGGCTGCGGAAACGATCAACACAAGCATAGAAAGAAGACTGAAAAGGAAACACCCAGCAGATCTCACAAAGGATATAACCTAACAAACACGAAGATGGTACCCCACTGGGGGTAACCATCCACATGCTATGTATATTTAAGCTATAATATTTTACCAAATGTCCTACTGGACAAATTGTAAAATTTAAAGAAATAATAAAAAAAAAAATGTTGGACCGTTTGTGGAGAGAAGCGATCACAAAGAAGCGCGCCAACGAGAGTCGTAAATTCCCGTTACGATTTACTAATTGACGCCACGAAATGATCGATCCCCTATTTCGGTTAGAATAATAGAGATGATTGAATTGATGCTAATACTTCGTTAACAAATTAAAATATGCACTTTATTTCTAACAACTTCAAATACGACAAGTTTGCGAATGTATCGCGTGTACAAAGATTTGTGATCGCAAATTAAGATGTTGACGGGTCAAGAAAGTAAAGCAATTCAAACTTCTGTGACGATAATGCCTCGGAAGAAAACTGGTGTGTCTAAGGGCACGAGATAAGCGGATTCGTTGATGACAATTTTTCGTTAGAAAAAGGACATCTCTGCTAATTGGTTAAGCTAAAAGATTGGTGAATGTACTAGCCGCACCCTAGAGAAAGTTGCTAGTGGGAGGCATCATACGTGAGAAACCGGATTTCTCGTACTTTCCCGGAGTGGACAATAAATTTAAGGAATACTCCAAATTAAAAAGACATTTGTTTGTTCTGAAGGACCTTAACTAAAAAACTGTAGAGATATATGGTGGGTCCTTAAGCTTATTGAGTGTATGCAATAAAGATTTTTAGACATCTGGCGGCCATCTTATCCGAGGGACAGAGTCCGTTTTGTGTAGCAGGCCACGGGACATAACACTTAGATCATTCAGATCACTTCGTTCAGTTCAGTCAGTCAGTTCAGTTCGATCAGTATCGACATCGCGTGAACTCGACGTGCGTCACGTTACGTAGTCCGACCTAAAACGACGCGCACTAGTCATCTAAATAAACACTGTTGAAGTTAAACACCGAGTGCTTCAAAACACCCTACACGTCCTCCACCTCAGCAGTTTGAGACAGTAGAAAAACTAAAATCAAAAAATTGTTGAAGAAAAATTACAAATCAATATCGAAACGTTTCGTTGAAGTTCTACAGCTAAATGATGAAATTATAAAATTACAAAAATGAAATTCATAGTTAGTTATTTATTCATAATAGTGTTACACCGCGATTTCTCAACGGAGTTAGAATCGGAGTTAAGAAGTAACTTTTTATGTGCAATAATAGAACATTTTTTGAAATTTTAACGAAAATGTGAATCCTTCAGACATTCTAAAGATCATGACGGTATTTATTGACTAAAAGAACCGACAAGTTCATCATTGTCTACTTTTAAAGGAAGTTATTTCACTTACACTAATTTTAAGAAATTGTAGCCGCTGTAACATCAACCAAATCTCAATCCACAACAGAGACCAGGTCACACACTGAGGGCAAGATGGCATCCAGATGTCTACGCATCCTTACTGCGTACCCTCAATAGTCTTAAGGACCCACCAATAAATCGTGGCATTTTCATAGTTAAGGTCCTTTAGACCAAAAACAAGCATCTTCTATTTTCAGTGCTCTTTACATTTTTGTTTACTAGGGGAAGATACGGGAAAGTTAGTTTTCTCACATTCGGTATTTTCCGTTAGCAATTTTCTCTCAAGGACGGCTAAGTCCCTTCCTAGTCTACCAGGGTTCTTGTGCTCCAATCAAAAGCAATGTCTATCGCCCTCACTTTCCTAACCAAAATTGTCCTTAACGAATCAGCTCATCTCGTGGCCTCAGACACACCTACCCCTAGCTTTCCTCCGCCACAACATCGTCACTAAACATTACTCAGTCTCTATCTTTAGAATAGTCGACACCTTTTTACCGAGTTTCTACCCTTAGACCGGTCGCGTACTTAACGTATCAGTGTAACTAGGTTTTACATAAGTTGTTGGAGTGAATTGTGATTTATGTGTGTTAATTCAGTGTGTATTCCATTGTGATTGCTGAATTCATAATAAAATTTAATAAAAGCAAAATTGATAGTTGTGTTACGACTCAGCTATTTTATTTTATCACCCAACCCTGAAGTTTACATGACACCGCACTCGACAGTAAACTTTCCAACGGTTTCTGTCTAGTGGTTCGCTACACAAAGACTCTCCAACCACCAACACAGAAATTAACCAATTAACAGCAACGTCCATTTCCCTCACTTTCCGAATGAAGGCTTTCCTCAACGAATCCGATGATCTCGTATCCTTAGACAGACCCCATCATAGTTTTCCTCTGCAGCATCATCGTGACGGAAAGTCAGTCGTTAGACGCCTGTCCGAGTCTATAGTTGGTAGTTAGCAGTAATAATTGATTCGAGTTTCTTGACATCTTAAGCAATCAGCGTCCGTATTTGTATCGTGCGTCGAAACGCATCGACCAGAAGTCGAACTTGTAATCGCGAATCGTGAACCGCTAATAGTAATCGCGAGTCCTATGCGTAGTTTACACATAGGGTATGTATTAATAAATATATATTGTTAAATATATTCAAGTGCTTCTTCCGCACCTATCTCGGCCTATTCACCTCAAAATTTTACAATTTCCCTCCCCATGTTGCAATAATCTGATACACACATACTTTAATCACATCCTGATGATCTCTCGGATTGGATTCTTACTTTTATCTCATTACTTCGTGTCAAATTGCTTTTAGTGAAGCTACTACTTTCTTTCTGCCGTAAATCGTAATTAAATATCCGGAATCATAAAAGTTTTGTTCTCTATATATATTAGAATACTTATTATATAGATATATATATCTTTTTTATTTATTTATTTGTTATTTATAATATATATAATACTATTCAGAATAGTTTCTCAATCGTTGTCTTCATCTGAGACATTAAATATTTATTCATCCAAAGAATCTATCAAACACTTCAATAATATTACTTTAACACTAAACCTACCAGTGCTGGTGAAATTGATCATTTTCAAATTTCTACACAAATTTAACCATATTTAAACGTTATCGTATCGCTTCATAATTCTGACCTCCTAAAACATGCATACAATATATTTTTCGGCATTTACTTCTAGTTTGCTTTCTTTTTCTAAGAAATAATTGTATTCTGTCTTGCCTACCGGGGGCGATCAATTTGACCGGTCGATAAAATATTTTATTTACTCTTAAAATAAATGCGATCAGTACAAATAAAGAGGCTATCTTAAAGTCAAAGATGACAAACAAAATCAGTAATAACAAATAATAACAACTGTTACGCCCGTAATCTTGTCATAAACCATAATCCATCCCTTGATCAAGATGGCCACCTGGTATCAAAACATACCAACTCAGGCCCATAATAATCCTAAGGAATCGCCATAAAATTTAGCATTTTTTACAGTCAATTATTACAAATATTTTAAAAGTGAAGAGATTTTTAGGGTTATTCTTCATTCCAATAAAACACAGGAAAAACGGTTTTTTCCCATGTTTAACGGACAATTCCACCCTCGAGCAACCGTTACACGCGTGTAAAGTTTTTCGTCTGTAACGTATAATATCAAAACATTATAAGCTCAGAATATACGGTTCGTTGAAAATAATTAAAAATATTATGAAGTTTAGTGTATAACAAAAAAAATTATTTTATTTTAAGAACAAAATGATAGCACACTTTGTTAATATGTTTAGAAATTGCTCAGTAGTTTATGATCTATCAACGAGTAAAGATTACAGTACAATACCATATAAATTTGTAAGTATGTGGGACGCGGAAAAAAATTACACGAGTCTGAAAAAAAGCAAATTCTTGAACTAAAACAGCAACAGTTATCAGTAGCAAAAATATCGAAGGTAATAAGAAGAAGTCGTAGAGTAATAGACAATTTCTTTAAAAATATTGAAGATTATGGCAAAAGGAAAAGTACTGGTCGGCCGTCATCGTTATCCGATCGTTATAAGCGAGCAATTTTGCATGTAGCTCCCAACTCGCAGTTAAAAACGAAGCAAATAATGGAAAAATCTAGTGTTAGTGCCAGTATTTTAAGTGTTCGTCGAGTTCTACTATCCTGCAAAGATATTAAGAGGTTAAAATTCAAAAAGAAACCTTCGTTAACAGCGAAACACAAAGTAGAACGTTTACGCTTTGCAAAAGAAAGAATGCATTGGAAAAAGAAATGGAGAAGGGTACTATTTTCAGACGAAAAATATTCAACTTGGATGGTCCTGATGGGTTCCAATATTATTTTCATGGCATAAGAAAAGAGACAATGTCAGCAATTTGACGACAAATGGGAGGAAGCAGCGTGATGGTTTGGACCGACATCGGTTATTTCGGCAAAACGAGTATCAAGTTCATCGCTGGGAGAATGAGTAGTGTCCGATACATAAATTTAATCAAAGAACAAATAAATAATCATGCAGAACGCATTTCTGGATCTGATTACATTTTTCAACAAAATAATGCATCTGTACACACATCAAGATTGGTTCAATCATATTTTAATGAAAATAATATATCTATTTACAGGATTAAACATCACAATAGGGAAAAAACTATCGCTGAGTAAGCGGAATTTCATGTCCCTGCACGCTCCCAAAGTTTCCAAACAAGCTAGGGCATCCGCTACTGTTCCCATACATAACATAATTTCCTTTTTTTTAATAAATGATATCCTTGGTTATGTTTACCTGAAATTTAATCACAATAAATGTTTTTTACTTGAAATTGTATTCATCTGCCAGAGTTATTAGTGAATTACAATGAAATAGTACATATTCTTACAAGCATCAGGCCCCTTTTTCTATCGTTAAATAATTTTTATTTGTAACGTATTAAACATTCTCTTTTACATCATACTTCAAAATTTGTTAATGATCACTTTTTACAAATTGACCGCTATTACCTGCTTTTAGGTCGCTTTGCTATCAAATCCAAGAATAAGGAACAAAAGCAATTGAGACACAACAAAACATCTCACACTGCAGTGTGCTCACATTTAAAAAAAGGTAGAAATTGAAATAATCCTCGTACTGCAGTGCCTGATTCGGACTAGTCGGCAAACGGAAGTTGTTTACGTTAGAGATGAAACTAATCGCTCGTTGAACAGATTCCCTGTGAATTGTTCCAACGATGACATAATTATTTATAAATCGTCGGAATAAGAAAAATAAAGTTTTTATATTTTTTATTTTATCGTTATAACGTTGTTTTAGTTGGATTGTTGAGATTTTTACGATCAACATGATACCAGACATAACTATAGCCCCGAAAGATAGAGGGTTCAGTAGCTGCATGGAAGACATGTAAGTTCTAACTTTGACGGTCTAAGTTCGGGTTAGGTTTTGGGTAGACATAACATTCTGAGATTACGTTGGATACTGATATTAAGTCTGTCGTTTAGAGATGCGTTCGACTTCTTACAGCTCTAGCATAAACTTCCATCATTTGCCGACTAATCAGATTCGGGCACTCCTACAAGGATTTAATTAGTTTCTACTTTTTTAAACTGCTCTATCTAAATATGAATTCAGTGAGATGTTTTGTTATATTTCATTGCTGTCCTTCTCATTTATTCTTATATTCGACAGTAAAACGACCTAAAATCAGGTAATGGCGGAAATTTATAAAAAGTTAACAAATTTGAAGCACGACATAGAAGAAAATGTTTAATACGTTAAAAATGAAAATTACCTGACGATAGAAAAAAGACCCCGATGTTTGTAAGAATGTGAGTCATTTCATTGGTAATTCGCTAATAATTTTACCAATAGAATACAGTTTTAAATAAAAAAAAGTTACATTGTAATTACATTTTAGGTAAGCATACCCCAACATATCTGTATAGAAATGCTGTGTGCGAACGCCTGGGATAGCTCCCTATCCTTCGTCACTCTCGGCTATGGAAAGAGAAAATGTTAACATTTGAGAATGCCATAAATTAAGCCCTCCCCATATGGTGTGTTGGCTAACAAGTCCCTACGTTTTGCGACTGCGACACCTGATATTCTCGAGTATCTTTGTACAATCGTCAACGTGGATGAACGTCGAAGTAAAATCACGCGAATTTGACACTTCCGAACCTACAGAACGTTCTGTAAACGTGACTGCCTTAAACTCATTTTTGTTATTTTCTTATATACCAGTTATTAAAAAAGATAAAGTTATATGTGGGAACAAAATCGGATGCCCATGCTTGTGTGACATCAATCACATCTCAACCTACATCAGAGATAAGACATCGATTCCGAGCTTCGTACTCCTTTGGACACATCATCACCCTATCATCATAGCCTACACAGAAGCTATGACATGTTAAGAAATGTTAAGTTGGTATGATCGCTAGTTCCTACAAGCTAAGTTGGTACGACTTCTAGCGACGCTCTTTTGTCTTAGGAGTCGACCACGTGTTAATTATCTGAGTATATCCGGTGTGTTAAGACGTTTTGTACGAGGTGGCGAAATATACGAAGTATAATAGAATCTGTATGAATCTATTAAAAACCAACCCCAAACCTATATTAAATAACAGGTTATGGACCCAGTGCAGTAAACTGCGATAGTGAAGATATTTATTTGTTAAATTTTTTATGTTTTTTTTTTAATTATCCGAGAAGAGACCACGCCGTGGTCGACGAGGAGAAAATGTGTGATGTGGACAAAGATATGAATCCGATCCTGAATAAGAACAATTATGAATACTGCAAGACGATGACGGAAGCTTCGTTGCTTTCCCTGGACTGCTGGGATGCAGTAGAGCCAGGATTAACGCCAGCAAAAAGGTTGAGGCCAGACTGTACATTTATTATTATTATTATTTATTTTAGTCCGTGCCTTTCGGCTTTGGACGAACTTTCGGTTTACATTTCTTCCATTTATTGTATTGCACTCCTTAGCATATTCTTATCTCTAGCCGCTAAAACTAATGACTACAAACTATTGCAACTTATGACTACACATTATTGTCACTTTGGTCTTTTGCCTCCTTACTGTACTGCCTTCTTGTCATTCTTCCCCGTCTTGTATTGCCCTTGCCCTTCTCTTTTGTATTATTGCTTTTAATTCCATTAGTCCTTCTCCAGCCTCATTCAGTGTTTTTTCCATGTCTTTTGGTCCTCCCGTTATCTCACATTTTTCTATTACATGTCTCAGGTCCTCTTCTTCCTTTTCACATAGTCTGCTCCTTTTTTCTCCCTCCTTTTTCCAGTATTCCCTCGCTTTGGTCTTTTTCTGTCCAGCTGTACCTGTCCAGTGTGTTTTTGAAATCTTCCTTATCTCCCCCTTTACCCGTGTTTCTTGGTCTTCCTCTGTTTGTCGCCATCTGTTGTTTCCTTGCCTTGCTTTCTGCCGCGCTTCTGACTACCTAACCTCTTCCTTTTTGGTTTTTCTTATTTATATTTCTCCCTCGTTTTGTCTTCTTTTTCGCTTTTCTTTGCTTCCTCCTCGTATGCTCACACTTTGTTTTCCTCTCTTCGTGTCACTTTGCGCTTCCTTTTTCTTTCTCCCTTCACACTGTACTTTTTCCACAGAGCTCCCCGTCCACGTGTTACCCCCGCCCTGAACCAAACCGAAAGTTCTACAGATTGTATAAAAATGGACAACAAAGCACGTGCGTACATTTTCCGGCATGTTCGCCCTGAGTATCTGGGGGATGTCTGAGCCTTGAAAACAGCAAGGGAGTGCTGGAAAGCACTGGAAGATGTCCATGGGAGATCTACGTCGAGGGACCTTGTTTTATGCATCCGGGAACTGGGCACTATTGAGAAGACCTCTAGCATGGGTATCTCCGCGCACTGCGGAAGGATCCAAGACCTTTGTGACGAATTATCCGGTGCCGGTATAAAAATTGAGGACCACGTTATGGCATGTTTCCTTTTGGCCGGCCTCATGGCGGATCCAAATTATGCGACGTACCTCAGAGCAACGAGGATTGATAAATATCTGACCGCGAGGACCGTGAAGTCCGACCTTCTACTCGAAGAAAGAAGGATCGACGCGGCTGCAGACACATCCGAAAGAGGCAGCGCAATGGCGACCAGGAGACAGTGGAAGCCCAAGCCACAACAAAACAAAGATGGCGCGAAACCAAAGAATAGAGATTCACGTGACCAGAGGTGCTACAAATGTGGAAAATGGGGCCACATTTCGTACCAGTGTCAAGAGAAGAAAGGAAATAAGGAGGAGAAAAACCAAAGGGAAAAGAAAGGACAGGAAGATAACAAGAAGGAGAAGGGATCAGAAGACAACTCGAGGTCCAAGGGACTGATCTCGACGTTGGCTTTATCGTCCATCAGCCACATGGAAAGAGGGAGGATCAGCTACCTTGACTCAGGTGCCTCGAATCATGTGACTCCGAACAGGCATCGTTTCGTGGATTTCGCGCCTGCAACCGGACAAATCAGGATTGGCAAGGGACACCTGGAGATTAAGAGAAAAGGAACGATCGTGGTGAAAATGGCTGAGTCCTGTGGGGGTTGGACCCTATCTTTGTCAAGCGCTCTGTGGGTGCCTGAGTTAGATGTAAATCTAATCTCAATCAGGAAATTGGCAAAGTAGGGTGTTACCACAGTGTGTACAAGGGATGAGGCCGTTGGAACACACGATGATGGAGACGTCGTATTCAAATCAATGGTAGGAGAAGATGTATATTATTTAGAGACAATACCCTCTGAAGGGCACGTAGCAAATATCTCCGTGAAGAATGATCAGGAGGAGCCTGGCCACAATGACGAAGACATTGAAGTTATTGAGGCAAGGGCCTACAAGAGTACCGCATCGTGGCACGAGAGGTTAGGTCACCTGCATGGAAACGCGATGAGGAAAATTCCTATAAGGAGCGTGAAGGAAGACTCCAAGAAACATGACAAATTATGCGGAGTCTGTGTGGAGGGAAAAATGACTAAAGTGTCATTTCCAAGGACAGCCCATCATATGTGTCAACGCTCTTTGGAGATCGTTCACAGCGATGTCAGAGGCAGAGCTCAGTGCAAGTCATTAGGTGGAGGTAACTACTTTGTAACTTTCATCGATGGTTTCTCTCGGTTCATGTACGTTAGGATCATCAGTAGGGAGAGCGAAGTATTTAGGTGCTTCAAGGAATACCAGACGGAGGTGGAGGCGCTACATCAGTCAAAAATAAGTGCCTTTCAAACCGACAATGGAGGCGAGTACACAGGGGTAAATTTTGAGAGCTACCTGAGGGAGAAAAGCATCCTGCACAGGAAGACCGTCCCTAGGAATCCTGAACAGAATGGAGTGTCAAAACAAGTAAGCAGGACCCTGGTTGAGATGTCTAGGTGCTTGCTTATCCAGTCAGAGCTCCCTGACTATCTATGGGGAGAAGCTATGAACACTGCGCATCATATAAGGAACCTATGCCCATCCGCTGTCATCGGAGACAGAATTCCATTAGAATTATAGAAAAGTAAGGGATGCGACATCCAAGGGGAGATCAACAGGCTAAGGGTATTTGGATGCAAAGTCTGGTACCTGAGAAGACCAAGCGGAGGAAAATTTGATAGCAAGGCGAATGAGGGGATATTTGTAGGTTACGACCGACAGGTCAAGGGTTATAGGATCTACCTACCGAAGACCAGGAAGGTAATAATCTCTTCTCATGTCAGGTTCGAGGAAAATATGTTTCCCTACAAGAATGCTAAAGTGGACACGAGTAACATAAAAAGGAAATTCTCTGAGTGGATATGGAACGTTGAAGATTTTGAACTTGAAAGGGGAGTTGATCCACATTGATCGACATTAAAACTCAAAGCGATGGTCGAAACGATGAAGGGGAGAGTGATTATTTCATGGACAGTTTAACTAATGAGAATAATCAGGAGAAGGTTGTGATTGTAGCGACTGTGCCTAGGAGGTCAGCAAGACTGCGTAAACCAAAGACGTGTGACAGTTGTGCTCACGTTGCAACTGTTTGCAAAACTCAAAGTCTGTGTGTGTCTGTGAATGTGTAAGAAGCCCTGAAGAGGCCAGATGCTCAAAAGTGAATCAATAATGAAGGAGTTAGACAACCTAGCGGATAAAGATGTGTGGGACATAGTGAAAAGACCTTTGAACAAAAATGTTATTGACTCTAAGAGGGTACTTGTTGTGAAAAGGAATCCTCATAGGTATAAGGCTAGGCTTGTAGCTCGGGGATTCTGGCAGAGGCCTGGAGTAGATTATTCAGAGACTTTCAGTCCAATAGTAAAACGCAGAACTCTAAGAATTCTGGTTGCTCTGTGTGCAGAAAATGGGTGGGATTACGAGCACATTGATGTGGAGTGTGCATATCTCAACAGTTCTATAGATGACGATATATACATGGAGCAACCAGAATTCTTTAAAGTTCCCGGAAAAGACAGGACTCGATGCGTGTGCAAACTTAAAAAGAGCCTGTATGGACTGAAGCAAGCTGGGAGCATGTGGTTTAGGCACATTAACAGTATTTTGAAAGGTATGAGTTTGAACCCATGTATGAGTGATCCGTGTGTGTATGTGAATGTACTCAAAGATCTGATAGCAGCTATTTATGTGGATGACATTCTTGCGTTTGGAACAAAGACTGCGATTGACGTATTCAAAACTAGGATTATGGAGAAATTAAATGTAAGGATGATGGGGACTGACACTCAATTTCTGTCCATTCACTTGAGTAAGCCAAACAGTACTACTGTTGTATTTGATCAATCTGTACAGATAGGGCAAATGCTGAATCTGTTTGACATTGCTCATGAGGTTAGAGTGTCAACACCGCTAGCTAAGGAGTGTGAGGCCGGTTTTGACATTAAGTGTAATGAACCGTTCGATAATAAGTTGTATGAACAGACTGTGAGGCATATAATATATATCGCCACTGTAAGTCGTCCTGATGTCGCGTGTGCAATAGGAAAGTTAAGCCAAAGATGCGCAAATCTGACTGTATCTGGTTGGAAAGCAGTGAGGCGGATTTTTAAGTACCTGTTGAAGAGCAAAGACTTGAAGCTAGTGTACCAAAGGACAGGACAACCTTTGAAGGTGTTTTGTGACTCAGACTTTGCGGGTTGTTCAGTAGATAGGAGATCTAGGAGTGGGTATGTCTTTATACTTGCTGGTGGTGCAACACCGTGGTGTTTCAAAGAAACAACCAATTATATCTCAATCGACATGCGAAGCAGAATTTGTAGTAATGCAAGAAGCAGCAGAGGAGACTGTGTGGATATCGTTACTGTTAAGGGAGTTGGGCCAATTGTCATATTGCTCTCATCCATGCAAAATTTTCTGTAAAACATCGGAGCTATTTCATGGTCCAAAGATGAAGTAGTTGCCGAGAGTTCTAAGCACGTTCAAGTGCGTTATTTCTATGTTAAGAACTGCGTGTCGAAAGGAATATTAGATTATACCTATATACCTAGTTCTGAGAATGTTGCTGACATTCTTACCAAAGCTATGGGGCTTGTAGAAACTACGATCAAAAGGGAGTGTTAAGAAATGTTAAGTTGGTATGATCGCTAGTTCCTACAAGCTAAGTTGGTACGACTTCTAGCGACGCCCTTTTGTCTTAGGAGTCGACCACGTGTTAATTATCTGAGTGTATCCGGTGTGTTAAGATGTTTTGTACGAGATGGCGAAATATACAAAGTATAATAGAATCTGTGTGAATCTATTAAATTGGGGTTATCCAACCCCAAACCTATATTAAATAACATGACACACCTTAGTCTACATCATAGATAAGACATCGACCCCCGACCTTCGGACACTTTTCCACATCATAACCTATTCCGAGCCCCTCAACATCTTCAAACCAAAATGCATATAAGCCGAGACTTCAGCCAGCTCGGGCAATTCTTATTCTAGTTCCTGTTCTTGTGCAGCTCTTTTCTCCGGTTCAGTGTCATTCTATTTCTTGTAAGTGCTAAATTTATAATAAAGTTCGATAAAAGAAAATTAATAGTTCGGTTATGACTCAGCCTTCTTTACTCTTAGAACCTAATCCCAACCCTGAAGTTTACGTGACACTTGCTTCGAAGCTTCGGGAGCACGCAGAGACATGAATCGTCGGCAAAAATGAGAGGCTCGCTTTCTCAGCGGTCGTCTTCTTAATGTGGCATCAAATTTAAAGTTCTTCGGCCACTATCAAACTGCTCTATGTTCTGACTTACTTATACTTCTAGCAACAGTTCATAGGTGGCGAGTGACACTTGATTGTAGTAATAAGCGTACATGTTACAATGTTGCCATTCTCATATATCCTCGCGAGTGCGAGTTTCGAGTTAGTGGATAACCCTGTATATAGATATATATGATAATCACCCTGGAAGCTTCTTTTTGATCCTATAAAAGTAATTAAAGAAACGAACGAACGAACATACATATGTATAATCAAAGGAAATGAAATAAACTAAATTATCTTTACGCATGTATAATACATACAGATAATTTTTACTATACACAATAGTCGGGAAATCGCATATCGTGACTTTCTCTTTATCTAATGCTAAAACAATCGGAGCGTTTATGAAGCATTCGTAGAGTATTCAAGAATACTCAGTGTAATCTCTACGAACTTTCGCACGCGTATGTCGTAAAGACATGAACAAATACAAGTTCCCACTTTCATTTTTTTTGTTTTACTAGATTGAGGGAAATACCCTAAACCACGTCTAAACTAAACGCACCATGTGCCGTCCCGAAACTCAGTTTTCGTGAATTCATTATCAGGCTATTCTTACACATCCTTTAATATTACTAACGTATCTAATTCTGGCTTATCATAATGCATTAATTTACTATATGTTTCATAGAAACTTTATTTTAAGATGAACCATATTCAAAAATGTAAAAAGAGAGATTTGAAGATAGGATATACTTACATGTTGATGACGCCCTGTAATAGATGAGTTAGAAAACGATGAATAATTAGGAGTTTCGTATTTGTAAAAATACAAATATCTGATACAATGTGTTGCACCGACCCAACTTGCTGTAACACATATTGTGACGCACACTCCAAAATATATCTGAAATCATAATATACCAACATCTTAAAAAATAATTAATAAATATATTTTTCAAATTCTACATGCTATAAAAATCCATATTCAATTTATGCATAAAATTAATCAAAAGGATTTTTTTTTTTTGTCATTTTTGTAAGTTTTATAATTCCGTAACATGTAGGAGAACGAACAAAAAAGAATGAAAGTGCTTATCAGTCAGGATAGAAGAAATAAATAAGCAGTCAACATGTTTCCAAAAAGTAACAAAGAAATTGTACTCTAACAATATATAAAGCGCGATAAAATTAATATTATTATAATATAATAATAATAATATTATATAATATAATATTAACATGATTATTGATTATGGAAGAATAAGCTAAAGCTAAAATTTTAGAATAAACTTCTCTAGTTTGTATAAAGTCTAGTCTCTAATTTGTATAAACAAATGAAATGATAGAATATTGTTATTTTAAAATTGAAAGGAGCAGCATAAAAGATTTGTTCATTTTTAAAAAGTAAGATTGCTTCAATCATATACATACATCCAACATTTCCTGTTTTCTTCTGTTATTACAGACAAACAAATAAATATTAGAAATCAATAGACCTTTTTTGCAGATTCGGCACAACAAGATGTGTAACAAGTGGATAAGGAGTTGGGCCTTTGTTGATAAGTAACTGGTGGTACTGTCACATGAGGCTGAACTTGAGTTTGACTTGTATTGTGCCCTTGATTATCTGCACTCCCTCCAGAACCAACTCCACTTCTAGTTGTTTCCAAAGAACGACAACTCGGTACAGAATCACCACAGCCACCACTAACGCTACATCCTTGTTGCTGTTCACAGCCTACACATTTATATAAAATAATTATAATTGAAACAAAATTCTTTTCAAGGACGCTTGCAATTCAAGTAACAAACGTCATGTAAACCAGTCTTATTATAGCTAAACTGAATTTATAATTTGATATGATAAGTATGTGTGACGCAAGATATAAATTCTTTAAAATTTACATTATACTATCTATAATATTTATTATATTGTGACTGAGTAAAACATTTTTTGTAATTTTAAATGACAGTCATTGTTGGTTTTCACGAAATTAGAGAGTTTTTTCAAAAATATTTCATGTAAGGTACATATGCAAATGATTTTGTTACAAGCATCATAACGTTATTCTACACTTTTAGAGCAGCGAAGATCTGCAAAAACAACAGGTACAAAATTGACCTTGATCTTTAATTCAAGGTCAAATTTTTTTTTTTATTACATCTTATTCTATTCATTATGACTTTAGACGATGAAAATCAATCCGATGTTTTAATTGTTCAACGTATATAATCCATCTACCAGAACTATTATATAAAAAATTTTTTACGGTTCTCCAAAGGAAAAGATCAACTAGTATCAAAATTGGTAAACGAGAAGGCCACAAGAGAGGAACAGGTCTGCATGCTATCTCCGATGATCCAAACATTTCATTCAAAATTTGATGAACTAGTCGATTAATATGAGATGAAGCATCATCATCAGTCGATTCACCAACTTTTTGATCATTTAAAGTCAATACGTAATCCTAAAGAGGAACTTTGACAGAATGTAGAAATGCGAGCCTAGGGCTACTTAAATAATGAGAAAAAAGAACAGAAGGAAGATATATAAGGGATATATGTATATATAATAATGGATCTGACATATCTACATGCAATAATAGATGCTATTGTTTCTATATCTGATTGCAAAATGTAAGCACATTATAAATAAAGTGAGTTCTGAAACTAATGGAACTTTAACATTTCCTTCCAAAATGGAATTGAAAAGAATTTCCAATTCTTTTCAAAAAACGATTGAGTTGCAACCCATTGTTTCTTTGAAATCTTTTATCTTCATAATAATTAGAATACGATACAATATAAAATTGAATTTCAAAGTTAAGGTCAATTTTGAAGCTGCTACTTTTTGCAAATTTCTACCGTGTCAGAAATATAGAATAACGCTATAAAGTGTTCATGATAAATCATTTTCAAACAGCCTATATATATATATTTATTTATTTATATACATATATGTATACACAAAATAATATATGTACATATATATTATTTTATCGACAATTATAATAAAGTATAGAAAGGAAGAATAAATATAATAGTTGTGCTTTTTTGTATGGAGAATTCAACTATGTACATATTATACAAAATCCCGTCTCCACTGTAGCAACATCTAACAATTTTTTGTTGCTTCTTGTTGCTACATGTTGGAAAATATTTCCAACAAACAAACAGTGCTTTACAAAAACTTTTTATTCACACTGAGACATCTAATCTCAGGAATATTTGGGTTTTATTTGGTTTCAGACTAGCAACACGTATACACTAAAGGAATATGTATTTGTTTCTCTTGCTTCGTGTTGCCGTATATTTCCCATTTTTCTTTAATCTTTACCGTTTCGAATGGAAACAGGCAACAAACGGCGATTCTTATTATCGGTAACGGAAACACGAAAAAACAAAGAAACATTCGACGACAAGCTGCGACATTTTTAAGACATGGAACAGAACTTTTTACAAAGTACTATTTATTTAAATATAATTATCATAAACGTTCAAGTTGCTTTACTTGTTTTCTTTCTTCGTAAATTACGAATCCATTGCTATATAAATTATTAGTATCACTACTATTAAGGAAAAAGTAATTGAGAGGATTGGCAATATCACACAAGAATAACATAAGTCGGTAGTATATATCTAATATACATATATAGACGCAAATTGGAAAAACTCAATATAATGAAAGCTGTAAAAGTACGAAGCAGAGAGCGAGCAGTAGAAATAAAACATACAAAAGTAAAAGTAAAAAAGGCATGAAAGTGAAATCAGAAACCATTGTACCGAGAGACATTTTTAGTTATTTTTGATTAGTTTAATTTTTTTCAGTTTTAATTTTTTAAGTATATTATTTATTTATTTACGTAAATATTTTATTTCTGCATTAAAACATCCTGAAACGATCGATGCAAATCCACGTGTTCAACTCAACAATTACTATAATACTCGGACAAGCCGATGCTGCAAGAAGCGCGAGAGGTCGGCAGGAGTATTTTATAAAATACAGTTGTGAATGTGTTAACTGTTAGCTGGTACACGGATGAACCTGACGCGAAGTTAGGGAACCACTAAGATTATTGTAAGCGGTAAAGAACTTGATACGACTTCAGGAAGTTATAGAATGCAAACAAACCTGATGCAAAATCAGGTAGTCGCAGAAGGGGTTTAGTTTTTATGGACGAACTCGATGCGAAATCCGGGAAGCCATTGTGTTGTAACGATTTTCTTTAGATGTAGACACATGAGAACGAGCCCGATGCGAAATTAGGAGTCGCAGAAAATGTTAGTATAGGTAACTTTGATTGGTAGAAGTCTACACGATAGTATAAAATCGAGCAATAAAATCGTCTCATGTAGAGAACGTGATTTGATGTTAGCTTTTTAAAATAAACGCAGTATGGGTTTTAAACAGATATATTTGTTAATTATTTTCCGCTATCTGTATCTTGAATGTCCATTGACAGCTTATTAGATTGGCAGATTTTTTCTTACGTTTTACGTTTCTTAGTTGTGGCATGTATTCGATCGCTATTTGACGATTTCCATTAATTTGTTATAGTGTTGTGTTGTTACTGCCTTGATGTTTGCTAATAGTATAATTTTGACCAATTCTAGTGATCTTTAATTATATCATATATCAATATTCTTTGCTTTAGCCATTCGGAATTTAAATTTATCGAATAACAGGTATACTCGATCTTATATTTACTGAAAATAACGAATATACTAATACACACGTAACTGAACACATCTTATCAATTTAACGGCTTGAATGAGGCTGATGATAACAAATAATAATTTATACAAAAGCTTTGATTATTGACTCAATTTTGCTTTATTGTAATTTAAAGCCATTGAAATCGATGAGGTCGCCCCTATTCCAAATAATAATTATAAAAGTTCTTCAAAAGAGTATAGCAGTTACAAAAAGATTAAGATTCTTTCTTTGTCAGATTGACAAACGAATCTTTAGAAAATGCTACATTGGAAAGATCTAAACTTCAATCAAAATGTCCATCAATATATTTACATAAAAACTTCACTTAAAAATTTTAAACAACTAAATATAATTATGTCAAAATCTAAGCTAATATCACTGAAATTTATAATAAAATTGTTCTAATCTTGAAAGAGAAAAATGCATATTTCTATACATTACAGTTAAAGAAAAACAGAAGTTATAAAGTTGTATTAAGAGGAATGCACGCTAAAACAAACATTGACACAATCACCAAGGAGTTAAAAGATTTTAATCATTGGATAAAGTATAAATGACAGACTAAAACACAATACAAAACTACTACTGTTTTTCTTCATCAGACCTAAACCTAGTGATGATAACAGAGAAATTTCTTTGACTTTTTAACCTTATGATATTACACAAATTAACATTAACAAATTAAATTATAATATAATACAAACTTTATGAGTTAATATATGTGTCTCTATTGAATAGCATAAGATTTAGTATGAATATAATATATGTAGTACATTGAATAGACAATTAATATGAACTTACCAGAATTGTCATGAGTAATTTGTCCAGCAGTGTTTTGAGAGCCATGGTTCTGCTGATTATCACCAAGAATAATACTTGAGGTATGAGTCTGCTGGGGATGAAATATTGTAGGAATATCCCCGACTCCTCTGCTACCCATGTTTAAGTTTGTTCTTTGAAACATGTAACATTTGTTGTCATCACACTTATATAAAAGTATATATTAAGTATATGTTAAGAAAAGTATAATATTATTTTATATTAACTCATATGAAATACTTGTGATATATGTATCAAAATGTTAATGAAGTCTGCTGTTGTAAAAGAGTACTACAGTATAAATGTTAGTACACACAGTACTGTAATATAAACATTAGTACAAAGTCTTCGTAACTCCAAAATCTATTTTACTAAACTTTGAAATTTAATATCTTAAATTAGCATATTTATTATGCTATATACTAAAATATCTCTTATATATTAAAATATCAATATTTTCCAACATAGGTAATATTATTTTTTGAACATAGACTGGTAAGGTCATTTTTTTCTGTAGTTAAGTATAGTGAAACTACCTAAATTTACTTGCTAACGTCTGTACTTGAAAGATATAAAGTAGTGTACAAAATTAGCTAATAACAAAGCAACTTTAAATAGGAGTCTGTTTCTACTTCTGTATCTATTTAAAATAACTACTCTATTATTCACAAAATTTTAGAATTTTATTATTAATAATCACATTTAATTAAACTTCATCATAATGATAATACTTAAATTTATAAACCTTTACATATACAATTACTAAAAAATTATAAATAAGTGCATACTTAGTTTAAAATAGTAAATTATTTATAATGATATATTTAATATTTTGAGGAAATTAGAAATAAAAATAATATAGCTGTAAAAAAATCTTTATTAATGAAAATGTAACATATCTAGAAACACAAAACAATGAAAGTATTGTTTAAAAATGACACTTATTAATTTATTCTAAGTTAATAATTGATATTTTTAAGCTATTATAATCAAATTTAATTTAAAAAATAATAATCTTACTGTTACTTTTCTTTTTAGCATCCATACACTGATGCTTACAAACAATTTACTGCAGAATACATATATTAAGAAAAATACTAACATTTTGATTTCATAAAGATGTAAAACTTGTTAAAACGCATGAACATTATAAACATGTGCAAAATATTTCATTAACAAGTACAATATCCAAAAGAAAATAAAAATCATTTAAATTTTATAATATACACATACATACATATATTAATTGATATACGTACATATACTTATTAAAATTAATTATTACCAGAATTTATATCAAATAGCTATTGATAATGAATAGAACTTAACATGAGAGATAATACCTATATATTTAATATGATATACTACTTACATTGGAATATATTAAATCTTTTTATAGATTATATTATATTATATCTAGAAATCTAACAAATTTCTTTCTGTGGACTAATAAATTCAACATTTACGAAATATTTATTTTATAAATTAGTGTCTTTTATGTATATACATGAAGCAATTTCTTCATTTTTTGGGAAAAACACTGATTAATTGTTAGACATAACAATAATGAGAATTTATGTAATTTTTGCAACTTATGAATTAAAATTATATCTACATAAATAATGTATAAATAATTCTTTAAAATTTCTAAGTTTAACAAAAGATGAACAAAATATTTTACCTTCTATACTTTTTCCAATTATTTTCATAAAATATGTAAGTAATATTTTTTAACTTTTATGTTCTACGTTAAATATTTTCATCTTTTAAAAAACATAAAAACTTGCGATTCATACAAGTTAGTAAAATTGTATAAAAACGTGTATGATGTTTTATAAACGATTTTTTTCAAATCACAGAAATTGACATACCTTTTTTACATTTTTCATCGGAGATCATAACATGTCTTAAATTTGATGTATCCATCGTTCACGATGCATTTAACTGGCTATTACATATCACAAGCACTGTCATTTTAGTTTTATTGTAATTACATCACACGATCGTTTCATTCTTTGTTGCTCCATCAGTTCTTTAGATTAAAATGTTTTATGGCTGCCCTATTAACGGAATCTAATAATGCAGTAGCTAGCAGAGAATTTGTATTCCACTGTCATTCAGTATAGCTTGTTATTTTTTAGATTGAATAAAGTATATAATTCTTATTATTCATTAAGAAGTAACTTAAATTACTCGATTACTTGGTTATGAAGAAACACAACATTAGTATAATATCTCCACATCGACGTTACTTTTTATATAAATTCAATACAACCTATACAAATGATCTTCAAGTAGTTTTAAGTGTGCTATGCTATGTCACGCCATTGATTACTAGTAAACTTTGTACTACCACCCGTTTGGAACACCCTAGTTGCGTCTGCGCTTCGTTCACTTTCTATCTATGTATTTCATTGGGGTTTAAGAGACCATTCAGTGTACTGAATTATTGTGTTTATATTTTATTAAATTTAAATTTGCTGGAAAAAGTAATTTCTAATAAAGTTGATGTTTCTAGTCTGGAAGCATTTGAAACCACTTTTTACAAGTTGTCTAATACATTGCATCTAAGCATAAACATAGCAGCATTGATTTAAAAAGTTATGATATCGAAAATATTATTGTAGAAGCATTGACCAATCTTATATACCAATTAAATAATATAATAAAGGTGAAAACATCATTTATTAATCAATTATGTGCTCATTGATACATGTTAATTATACAGTCATTTATAAATGATATACTTTTAAGTTTTACCTTTCTTTATTCAGCATTATTACATACATAAAAGTTTTAAAATAATTCAGATTCGATCTTTCTTTAAAAAGTGATTTTGTTCTATTTCGAGTATACATTATTAAAATGTAAAATGTAAATAAATATGTACATACAATGTAATTTTAATTATTTAATGCACTTCTTTACTTATATCATTTGTACAACAAATAATTGTCAGAATTAATCATAGGTGAATTCTTTTCACCCCTTGAATCATAAAATATTTTTCACAAATTTTCATAAAATATTTATTGACAAAATATTTTTTCATTATACTCTAAACAATCCTAAATGAAATATGGCAAAAATACTATATAAAAAAGAATGGAATGTATTTTGGTATCATTTTCAAGACGCAAAAATCAGAATTGTTTATTTTAACAAATTATATTGTTACCTCTACCATTACTTAGTCTATATTTTAAATATCACTTTAAACGCACATTATGCTGAAATATTTTCCGTGACGACTATTGGTTGTATTCAACGTATTTAACTTATTATAACATAGGCTGACGTAGAGTACAGATTTTTAATATAATGTATAATCAAAATTAGAAGGCAAACAAGCAATTGTTCATATTCACCGGTTCATTATTATGTTGTTCTGACAGTTTTATGCTTACTTAAAAGTATCAAATTTATTTAGATAAAATGCAATAAACATGGACCAAAAAGTAAATCAATCAAATGCAAAATATGACTTTTTCCAATTTAATCCAACACGATTCTTTATAAAAAATTAATTTCTTCGTTCTTAAAGTCGATTTTAGAACAGCTAAAACCTGAAATATTGTTGGAAGTGTTAATTATACCGGGAAGTTCTTTAGATAAAAACTATATACTTTTAAGAAAAGAATAATTTTATATAATTAGTTTTTTATAGCTTGATACGTAGAGGTCATATGAAGGTCAAATTAATTTTTTTGAATCATAATTCATATAGATATTTTTTAATGTATTAATCAAATTACTCGTCACTCCCTGTGAAAGATTCATTAATTTGTTTATAACAAAAAGCACTAGTTCTGAGAAGATATTTCAATGAAAAAATTACGAAATGTTATTAGGATATCCACTTGCGATTGTTTTTTTAACACATGTTACTTTCTTTTAGAAGATGGTAAAATCTAATGAGTGGTATTTATCTGTACTATTTTATGTTATTATAATAATGTTGATTCACTTTATCTTTAGTGAAATAATAAATCTTATAAAATTTATTGGTGAGTGAACGGAATCATTAATTGCTGCGAAACAAAAGGTAGTAAATACGTATAGTAGTAAGAAATAAGAGATAATTTAGGAAACAAAATTTAATATTCCAATGAAGATTTTTTTAGTAAGGACGTACATTGTTAGATTATTTTTGTTTTTTCTAGAAATAATACTTTACAGAGGTTCGTTTACATGGAAAAATTACTATGACGGTCGTTACACTTACTTTCCTAGCACTTTGTACAGAAGTGTTAAATAAAAACAATTTATGTAAAAATGCAAACTGTTTCTTTTTATAAAATAAGGCTTACAAAATTTATAAGGACAAGTGAAATTAACGTTTTTTATGTTCTTTTTTTTTTTCATTTACTGTGTTAAACAATCAACTTAGCAATAAGTAAATACAAATAACATGAAAGTATCATAATATTATCTTTTTTACACGAAATTATTTTTAAATATGCATCTATTATAATTGGTATCATATAGCATACACTAAAATGTTATTTATATTACATTTTACATCTATTTTACTGTTCACAACATTTATTTTTATCACGTTATAAAATATTGTCATTTTTTACATCGAAATATAATAATTTGTCAACTTCTCAGTAAAATTCCTTTTCTTTGCACTAACTTACATATTTCTTTCCAAGAGAAAAATAACAAGTAGCAAAAGGTTTAATACAAAAAAATAATTGCTATAGAGCGGGGAAAGAACATTTTGTATTCAAAAGTGAAAAAAGTTCGTTTTAATTAACCAAGTTAATTTTATACACAATGCATTTTAGTTAATGTTGAAATATGAACAGCGACTACCTAGCTTAAAAATTTTCCGTTATTTAAATTTCTAGTTAAATTACATGTAACTTAAAAACGATAAGTCTCTTCAAGATTTGTTTTATAAAAATAATAAAACAAGTTTCCTACATAAAATTCTTTATGTAATTAATATTAAGTGATACCATTTTCAAAAATTATAATTTCCTTAAGATAAGAGAAAACTACATAGAAAAAACTTAAAACATTTCATTTTTTCTTATTTTCTATGTAGGTTGTGATCTTTTAATTTAATTAAAAATTACAATCGTGCATATATTTCATATAATATGTATTTTTTTTCCTTTTCAAATTTTAAGGTAATGGAAAATAAAATTAAACCAATTAAGTAAAAAATATTTTATTTTATACTTTTCTGAAATAAGAGTTTTGATTTATATTAAATAATATATGAATTAAATATCACTGAACTTGCTTCATATTAATACTTGCAGTTTGTATTTTGTTATGTCTAAACAATCTAAAACCTATATGTTATTTTGTAAAAAAATGTAAGTACAAGTACATAATTATACAAATAGTACAGTCATACGCAATAATAAGAATAACTTATGTAGCAAATTACAGATGGACGGAAAAATTAGATTCACAGTGATACATTCATATACATAATAGTAAAATTTTATAAACATATAGTAATGTAAAAGAATACCAAACGCAAATGTATACACGAATGATTTTTATTTTCGCCATGCGTGTTTATAAATTACTCAAGAAAATTTTATGCAGTTCCATCTGTATTTACTATAGTGACAAAAATTAGACAAATAAACCAAACATTGTAACAGTAGTAATTAAATTTACAGATTAATTACAGTCTTATTATAGAATAACACTTACAGATAAAATGCGTAAAAAAATTTTCACAGATATTATATACATTTAGTATGATATTTATCTTATGTTGAAGGTATCCAAAGTATGTGTAAAAATTAAGGAAAACAAATTAAGGTATATAAGCAAAATAAAATATATTAAAAATCAATTTTTATATAAATAAAACGTACGTTATATTTATTTTATAATTGATTTTTAGATAAATTTGAAGAATTGCTTGTGTTATTCTACAATAAGTGATTTGCTTATTATTAATAAGACTGTAAAAGTCTTGCTGTGTATCACATTTTGTACGATAGATAAATTCAACAATTGCAAGTCTTTTGTGAGTTATTTTATATTTATAACAATAATATGTCTACTATTCAACTCTTGGAGTTGGTATTTAAAATATATGCATATAGAGGCATATAAGTGGAAGAGTACGAGAAACATAATTTGACTGACTAATAAAGCATTATGCTGCATTCTTAATCTACTCTTAAAGTTGTATCATTATGATATGACCAACAAAATATAAATCATAACACGCATGTGATGATTTAAAGAATTAAGTTTCCTACATGTATCCATGTATCCCTACGTGTATTCTGAATTTATTCTGAGGTATCGCAATATTTTTTATATCAAAATTTCTATCAAAAAAAGTTCATATAAATGTAGTTATCATTTTTTTATTCAATTAAAAATAACACTTACACCTTCATAGATACTATGAAGTATGCTATCTTATTTATGCAATATAATATCTGAAATAATCTAAGTTTACATTTGTAAGTATATTGGCTACTATCTCAGCTTATTGGTAACACATGATAATAATTTACTTTCAGTATGTATTTTACATGCTATTCATAAAAATATAGTTGTAATAATAAGATCTAATTATTCAACAGAGTCTTAATTAATATCATGTAAAATACAAGAAAAGAATCACATAGATCTTTTTTACTAATACAGTAGAGACTGTAATGAAAATGTAGAATAATGCAACTTACTGAATACTTTAGTTCTGAAAGTGTATAATTGTAGTAACTGAATCATAATACTATAAGTAGCATAATTTTACACATAAGCACTAAATATGTGCAGAAAAAGATACACTCTTTTATACCTGCTTAAATACAATAATCATTTACACTGTATGTTCATAATTCAAGTATGAAATAACAAGTGAAGAAAAGCCATTTTAAAATACACTGCATTTCTTAGTTATCTTAAAAAATTCGTGTTTGTTATTTTCGAACTATGTAGTGTAAAAAATATATTTTAATAAAATCACTCTTCTGTTGCTATAGGTCACTTTATATAATATATTCAGTGCCTTAATAATATTAACTCAATTTACATGATATACAACTTATTTTTTACCTTGCACACGCTTATTAACAATATTCTTATTTACAATTGATTGATTCTTTTATATAGAATTTTTAAAATAATAATATACTTAGGTTTACAAAAGGTGACTTTGGGATTATTAATGATGCTTATTTATTAAATGAGTGACTGATGTAAATTATTTACAAATACTTTAACACAACAAATGATTTATAATCACATGTAATCAACTATCTACTATAATGCTTAACAATAAATAATTAGATACAATCATACATAAAGTATTTTGAAATATTGATATTGTCTTCTAGAAGAATGTTATTTTTTCATCTTTATGTTAGGTCACACGTCAAATAAGACAGATATCTCCTCTACATGAGTGCAATTTTTTATACAATTAAACTTTTAATAGATCTTATCTTCATATGATGATATTAGAATAGGAGGTAAGATGAACAGCTATGCACTCTTCATATAAATATGTCAGGAGAACACGCGTTTACTCTATTCCTAAACAAAAAAAAATATGTACGTTTATCATCTTCCAACAGAAATAATTTTTTTTTATTTGGTAGACTATTTACAATCAATTCTCATTGAGAATTATAAGTAAGCAGAAATAATATTCAATTAAATTTGTGAAATAACATGAACTGTTTCTAACTTCATCATAAGTAAATATTATTAAAAAAAATAATTTAGTATTTTATTCAATATTTGTTAAATGATTTTGAACTGTATCAGTTACCACTTTTCTTAACAATTTCTTTTAACAATTATTTCCGATTTCTGCTATATACAGGTATCCTCCGTCTTTCATACTACACGAATTTGGTTAACGCGGTTCGAGAAATTGGGAAATCTAACTGTCTTATAGAATGGAATGTAATGGAAATTTGTAAGTGCAAGCACCATTATTCGATATTTTTCTTTCGAGCAAACATGCGTCTTGTTTCAGATTTACATATGGAATCTTTAAATAGTGAAATTTTTAATTCATTTTTAGTTCGTAAAGTATTAATCCTTTGCATTCGAAAGATATTCGCAATAAGAAAGCTTTTCTAGTAAACAATCGATAATATTTTTTATGACTGACATAAACAGAAATTATACATAAATTAACGAAGTTCAGAAGACAATTTTGCAAGAAAAAAAACTCCTTTGTTTAATGGTGTTTGGCAGTGATGGAGATTATATAATATTAATATGTAATATTTTCAATTAATTATTGATTATTTTAACAAATATATTTCTCTTAGTTATGAAAAGAAAATTGTATATTTCTGTTAATTTTTGGAACCTATTTTGTTTCGCATAACATGGGTTTGAACATGGCAACATCTTTTCGTAACCCAACTACCTTGTTATACGGAGGATACCTGTAATGCTTTAACTACTTTTGAAGCTGTTACAATGCTACATAATATGTATGTATTGTGTATATACTAGAGATCGTAATTAATATATTCGTACTTCAGTCTATGTAGTTTCTAATACGTGAGTAAACTCGTGTATCAAACTATACGAATATACATGTATTAACATATTCATATTTTATACAGTGAAACCTTTATATTTGTCCGTCCTTATATTCGTAAAACCCAATATTCGTCATATTCATTCGGCAAGAAAATGCTTCGATATTCGTTCAAAAATCCGATGTTCCTTACCAAAAGATTTTTACTGCATGGTCGCTCTAGACCTATGCCGTCTGTTTTATAGAATACATCTCTGAATACACCTCTGAATACACATCTCTTAGTATATTTCCTTGACCTTGCATGTAGATATTTTCTGGACCTACAATTCTTAAACCTATTTAAGGTGATCTAATACGCGCTATGCTCTTCAAGTAGTCACTTGTTTCTCATTCAGCTTTGGCTAGCATCTTCTTAATTCTCAAGTCCTAATATTTGTAAGGAAGGAGAGTGTTCGGAATTGGTTGTTTCGGAATCGGGTGTTAGATTACCAACGATACGTCAAGAGTAAGAATGAAAAGAACGATACGAAATGAACATGTTCAAAACAGGAGGCGAGTGATGAACAAACCATTTGAGTTTATTGTCATAAAACGCAATTAAATTAAGATAACTAAGATAACAAAAGAACTTAAACTAATATTAAATGCCGAAAGGCAGTGAAAGAGAGTACGAGTACGTACAACGATTAAGTTTAACAATTAAGATCATTTATTGACCCGATTCGAGGCTGAGAACAGATTATTTCCTGTTTCATTAATTCTTATAAAAGAAAGTCTACTTTATATTCCTCCGTTCTTTCAAGGACGGATTAATGACGAAAATAGACGTTCCATCGTATTTCGTATGATTATTAATATGTATATAACAAAATACCCCACTGTTTAAGCACATTTACGCAAGTAATTCGCAAAACAAATATATGATATTCTAGGTTGCAGATAGTAATAAAAACGAACATAATTTTGGTATAAAAAGAATTAATTTATTAACATTTTCTGACAACAGACGGTTCCCTTTTATCGTAACAATATTTCCAGCATGCTTGAAAAATATCGTTCTGATACAATCGATATTGCTGATATCATTAAATTTTTTTAGCAAGTTTTGAAGTTGTTGGATAGGTATTTATTTATGCTTGCCTTCATCATTTATACAGGACGAAACCGACATTATATTGTTTTTTATTATTACTTGCAACCTAAAATATCACATATGCATTCTTTTCGCAAATTGTCTGCATAAATGCAGATACAAACATACAATGCATTCAAATACAAAATCTGAATATGTTAATACATATGTACTCGTATATCAAAAATTACGCGGATTAAAACAGATATTTATTTAATTACATATATACACATGTATCTTTAATACACATTTGAAACCATTACATTTAGTATATCCGCGCTTCCAATATGTGTAGCGCTGTACCTAATGTTTCTTTGTTTACAAAAGAAAACAAATAATAGATCTAAAAAACATCTTAATATAAAATGAAACGTTTATAATACAAACAAATGTTTCGAACATTTTAAGCATTTGTAGTATAATCATAGCCTGCTTTTTAGGCTATATAAAATATGTGGTTATATAAAATATATTTGACATACATGTCATAAAGCATCATACAATTATTTTAAATTAAAAAAATATGAATAATTATTTAAAAATTAAATATTACTTCTGAATTTTTCATATTATTTACAAAATTTGGTTGTGTTATTAAATTATATTAATGCTTCTATTTAAAAGATATCATACTTAATAAATAATAGACTGATAATAAATTATGAAATATTATGTAATGAAACATAAAAACAAAAAGGGGACTAATCGCAGCAACAATACTGTACATTCATTTTGAAACTTGTTTGAAAGCATATCGAATCCATTAAGCTTAAAAATATTCAGTTTTAAAATTAATGATACACATAATTGCTACTAATCTATAAATATTTATATTTTGTAAATTTAAAAGAAATATTTAATTTATAGAAATATTTATTTGGAGTAATTTTATTTTTGAAACCATTGGAAACTTTTAGCTAGTTGTAACTATGCAATTAATTATTTAAATATAAATAATAAACATTTATACAAATATATTAATTATATTATTTTTACGTCATGAGATTATAATGGGGAAAAATAATATTCTTTCATTTAGTTACAACACGATCGCTATAATAAGATTATAGGTATGTAATAACAAAATAGAGGAACGTAGATATAATTGTAAAAGAATATGAATTATAAATAAATTTGTTGATTATGCATTTAAATATATCTCACTATATTATAAAATGTACTACATTTGATGAAAAATTAATATTTATTTTGTACTTTCAAGTTTTTTTAAAGCGAAATATGTTTAATATTTTCATGTATACAAGAATTGCAATATGAAATAAATATTTAAAATTATTAATCATTCTTTGCGTCGTATAACGTGAAAATGATATTATTAAAAAAATGAATCAACTATTTAAATGCTAAACATTAACATATATATTTGTATCTTTAGAAATGATAAAATATTTCCTAATATTACAGATCATTTATCATAATCAAAATCAATTGTATTGTTTTCCTTAATACTTTTTATGCGTGCTACGACAAAAAAGTTTCTGGATGAATGTGTTACTGTAAATCTAAACTACATACATTTATTTAATTCGAGAATTTTTATGTTTCTAATTATTTAAGAAAATAGTTAACAATAATATTCAAAATATCCAATACACTTAATTTCAAACAACTCAAAAATACTAGCACATTGCGAACTTAAGCAGTTGAAATGTTACAATATCAAAATTATGTGTAAGTATTATGTTTCTAAAAGATGTAGAATATGCGAATTATGTACATGTTGTAAGGTATAATTTTTATACTATAAAATATGTTCTGTATTTGTTACGGCCAAATTAATTTTATGGTTTACCTTGCGACCCTGTCTTTTAGATGTCTTTCGCGAAACTTTTGACTCCCTGGTATCTTGTACTTGTTTATTGAGACCAAGTCTAAAACGCACAGGCACCTTTGAATCTAGAGTACTTTCATCTGTGAAAAAAACACAGATATATATTTATATAAAAGATACACAAAATGAAAACAATTTATATATTTGTTTCTTTTTATATTATTACTTACCATTATAATATACTATTAGTGTATCTAAATATATAAACCATGTAAATATACTATACAAATGTTCATGCAAGGAATGTTTCAATCTATACATGTTAATTCTTATAAAATTTTGCATAAATATAAAACATAATGAAATATGTAAAAAATAATTATTTCTCCAAAAAATGTAATTTTAAAGTAGTTAAGTCTATCCTTGGTGTTTTCCTTTCCTAAATGCAATATCAATAATCATAGAACTAATAGTTAAAAAAATAAATTGCATATATGAAACTTACTTATTAACATATCAAACTCAATAAAGTAATAACGTGATTAAAAATATCTTCTTAGTTATTGAATTTTAAAAATATGCCTATGTAGTATCCTTATTCAGCATGAGTTTTTAATTGTCTACGTACTAAGCTTTTCCATAATAATTATAGAACATATTGAAAACAAAACATAACAGAATCAACATATACAGTCTATAAACTGTTCAAAATATTGAATACTTTGAAGAAATTGATTAAAGTTTGTGTGTATGTACAAAACTAAAAAAATTAATTTACTTCGCTAACGTAACAAAATGACAAAAATATTCATCTGTACCTTTGGAATCTATCTAAAATGTATTTGTATCATTAGAAGATGACCAGTATAATTAAAAATATATTTGTATTTTCTACATCTAGAAAATTATGTGACCGATTCTAATTATTTCGAGTTCCTAATCCTCTGGATTCTAAAAAATTCAAATATGTGTTGCTTTATTTATGTTTTGTAGAGTTGACTTAAAAATTTCAAATAATATCATAGCAAAATGTATCATTTCCGTAATCTACATCACGGAACAAGTAAATTTTGTTCAAGACGTCTTTTTTAAGCCATTTATCCAAAATTAAAACTTTACTATTTTGTAAATATGTACGTACATAAGGACTTTCTAACGTATACTAGGAAAACGAAATAGGATCAAGAAATTTAATGATTGGTTTTAACACTTTACCGATCGATAGCCGATTAATCAACATTTTGTCGCCGACAATTTTTCTCATTATTTGAGCAGTAATTTGTTATTTAATACTAAGGTACCTTGCTCAGTTGCGTCAGTTGCGTTGCTTTGTAAGCACCCACAGTTTTATACCAATTTGAAAAACTTACTATTCGCGATGAACGAAAAGAATGGTATTGGAGAGTCTAAACCGAAACAGAGGCAGTGCCAGGGAGAATCTGCGCCTGAGCTGCCGGTCGGACGTGCGTATGCTGTTAAACCGCTAGCGGTCAGTAAAGTGTTAACAAGGAAGTTTGAATAAAAAGATAGGCCAATGGAAAAACATGCTGTCCAAAATAAAATACGTTATTATGTTATGTGCACATATACGGGTGCAATCAGCAGAAGATACAAAATCGACTTTACAATACAAAACCGGCAATGTCAGCATTACACATCGTTCCGCTACCTGGTATAGTCCGAAGAAATAAATGAATAGCAAACGTAGACCAATAATATGAGCACAATTAACATTGCGCACCACTAGGTAAGCAGTAAGAAAAGGCGAATTTCGAACGCCCGGGGTGATCGCCTGTCTTTCGTCACCTTCAACTATGGAAAAGCAGGCGTCAAACTTAAGAGCGCTATAAATTAAGCCCTCATCCGCACGGTGTGTGAGCCAGCGGTCCTGACATCTTGCGATTGCGATTACCTGGGTTCTAAGAAGAGATAACAAAGCCACGTGAGGCTATCGGAAGCTATGCCCTCTCCCTCGCTAGAACACAGACCAGCGGGCTCTGACTTCCTGCGTGGCTGCGACACCGAGGATACGGAGGGTTACTACGGACGAATGTAAAAGCAAAACCACGCAAGTTCATCATTTTCCGAGCTTATAGAACGTGCTGTAAACAGATCTACTGTGAATTCGCTTTTAGTGCTTCGTACAAAGCAGTAATAGGAATTATTATTTCTTTGGAAACTTTGTCAGGCCTGAAATGGACATTGTAGACAATAATAAACTCACGTAGGCAGCGTCGCATTAAGTTGTTCCTGTTTTATTCATCTCAGTCATACCATTCCTTTTAAAACGAGGTATATATGTATCGGTATTGGATAGAGTGTATAAAAATCTCCAACTGACATTGCCCGAGCAAAGCCAATTCTGTCACTTCTGCCCTGCAGATTGCGCCCGTAACATATATAATTCTGCATTTTTTAGTAAACTAATGTTTTTTAATTGCCAGTTCAGAAATAAGAGTGCGATATGTAAGACATCGACATATGAAGAATAAGTGAACGTACTGATATTTATATCCCATCCGTTTAACTATAATGCGGTATCGAAACAATTCTGTTCAGAATACAGAAAGATATTTGCATATTATCATTTATATTCTACCTATGCCATCAGTTCACATTCAATACTATTTTCCCTTTTATCCAATAAATGAAACTTATCCTATCTTATTATTACATAAAAATAATAAAAAACATCGTATTTTGTATTCGAAATATTAAAACAGAGAAAAATCTATAAAGAGTATTTAACAGTATCTAAAGTATCAAATTAGATTTAGTCACAAATCAAATACTATTTGAATAATTATACTGATTTAATTGAAAATGACCAAATACTTGAACAAAATATCAAAGATAGGTACAGAAAAATATTTCGGAAAAAAGTTATAATATATCACGAAACATAGATCATGCTGATTTTCACAATTATCGGAGATGGATAACTGATTCATTTTGTATAGAATGACGAACAGTTCTTTTTTTATGAATATTATGAAATCATGTTTATGAATATTATGGTGACATACAAAATAAAACGACATTATTAAGAATATGTATAACACATTAAACAAAAATTTGTGAAACTAAATCTAATCAAAAACTAACTTATTTACACACCGATTATATTATGAACTAAGAAAACCATTAAACATTTTCATAAGTAATCAGTATCTATGTGAAAATACATACTAGAATGATATTTTAAATTTGTTTCATATATATGCATACTAATTTGTAACATACGCACAATATTATTCTTTTATAAACTAAAAAAAATATTATTTTTCAGATAAAGTGAAACACGAAATTTATAATATATTTTATATACAATTTTTTGACTTTGGTACCTAATTAATACTTTTATGATCTTCTTTCAAAATGGACAATTTTTTACTTAAGACCATGTATATACAAAAATTTGCAATATAATAAGTAATAGAAAAAAAAAATAATAATAATAAGTAGTATAAAAATATACGCACCTTCAGAATCGTGTATGTCAGATATTGACCTATGAAGAACCGTAACCCGTCGAACTTCTTTTTGATTAGCTACAAAATGAAAATATGTGAATTAAGAAAATAAATTTAAATATTATATCAAATTAAGGAACGTTTATATTAATTTATAAGAAAAAATTATTGATGTACTTCTAATATTGAAATTTGTTTTTTTTTAGTGAAATGGTACTATTTACAGATGTTTGATGTCAAATTTTTAATAACTGATATAATGAAGTATGTTTTGAATAATTGATATAATTTGTAATTTAATTTGTAAATTATACATTATATCAAATATCATAAAAAATCATGGTAAACAAAACTTTTTAAAGGGTAAAGTATGTCAAAATCAGTTAATAAAATTTCGAATCGATAGCTTAGTTAACTTTTATCCCATAGATATATACGTATATAAAGTTCCTAAATGTTTACACCTCTAAATATTACGCCCTACGTTATTATGTCAAAAATGCATATAATAATATTATTATCATTAATATTCATATCATTATGATATTTCATTGGGATTTTCACTATATTAAGGCACAAGTAACAAGAGAAGTTTGGCAATATTCATGTACAACAATTTATAAAGAACTGGCTGTTACCCGCGACATCGTCCACGTAGAACTGACATGAATTTGACTTAGCGATTCTAGATTATTTACAGTCGTTTGTAATGAAAATCAATATAGTAAATAGTATTCGAGAAATATTTGTAGGAAATGACTATCGGCTGTCGACCGAGCAAGGCGCAACCATACTATGGAAACCAAGTTAATCAAACTTGAGTCGCATTTATGTTCATTGTTCGGTTCTCTGAAGAGCAAGAATAATAAAATATAGTCTATCTCCATCTAGAAGAAATATAATTTCCAATAATGAAAGAATTATCCAAATCGGTTAAATAGTTTATGCGATTACTTCTGACACACACACATATGTAGGTACCTATGTACAGACCTTCTCTCTTTATAATATCAGTGTAAATTCGTATAAATAATATAACATTTATATTTGTATAAGAATTTTGTTCATTAGCTTGATATCCATTTCTTTCAGAGCATCATGATATATTGAACTATGGTTTCTTTTAAAACAAAACACATTCGTGACTTCATTGCTCAACAGAAGTGTAACCATTTAGAGGAAATTCAAATGATACAGCTTTTGCCATATAAGTTTAATAGAAATTAGAAATTTTCATCTATTACTTACTTTTTTCATCCGCTTTAACTAAATGTCTTTGATTCACTTTTGCATTACTTTTGACAACTCTGAAAAAATGATCACATTTTCATATCAAAAATATGTTAAAAATTTCAAAATGATATATATTAAGAAGAAAATATAGATATTTGCTCTATACACATATGTATAGTATCACTTATAACTATGTAAACATACTTGTTAAACTGTCCATATAATAACAAAGCAAATTGAAGAGTTTCTTGTTTACTTTTGATAATAAATAAATGTGTATGTATTTCATTAGAAAAACAGAAATGTAATATAAAATAAAAGCAGTATTAAAAAAAAATGTACATTTTATTTAATTTAATTATGAAATATTTCAGAAAAAACTACTTGTTATTTATATGTATAATACAAAAATATATAATGAAGTTAAATTTCTCAGAGATTTTGCATAATGTATTTTCAAATATATGTAATTAATCTTTTCTCAGTTATCATAATTACGCAACACTTCAATATGTTTAGCAATATTTCATGTCAGTAAAACTACATTATGTTAATCTTAATTTATCAGATATAGACATGTATTTTTCATAAATATACTACTTCTCAAGAATATTTATACACATCTTTTTGTAAGTAAAAGTTTAAAAAATATACAAGATGTCCTATGGAAATAAAGATAATTAAATACCTTGAAAAATATAAAGAGATATGGAAAAATATTTTGGACCAAAATTATAGGACATGAAAAATAACTTATAATGCTACTATTTATTTGACTTGTGACAACCTTAAAAAACTGCAGAAAAGTCATAATTAAATTTTAAAAGACTTATATTTTTTATTGCATATTCTTGTACCTAATACTGAAACATTTCCAAAACATTACTCATTACTATCTTGCACAAACCATATTTTCAAGATATCAACTTTTAAATTTCATACCATCATGAGTATCACTCTATATAGACCACAAGAAGATTGTCCAGTCTGACTTCTTACATCATACATAACTACTTCAACATAACATAACTGCTAATAACATATTAACTTTGAAAATTTATATCTTAAGAATGACTTACACAAAAGACTCAAGTAGGTAGAAATTTGAAAACACTCCAATATTGGGTATAGTAATATACAATAACAAAGTATATGTTTCCATAACGTTCCAAGATAATCATAAATTCAAATAAATATTGACATCATCTGCCTTTCTTAACATCTAACTTTCATCGGAAATATTTTTCCGCATTTTTCATATTTTCGTAAGATATTTAATTATATCCATTCAAACTAAATATACTATTAGAAGCTTTTAACTTTAAAAAAAAAATAGAAAGATTTTATGTTTATGTAGTAGAAAATTTAATTCATATAGTATATCATAAATACTTACTCATTAACAACTCCCTTAAAAGCAGATTGTACTAATCTCGCAGATTGAATTGGCACTGTCCTATTTAATCTTTCTGCTCGTCTTCTACTTAACTCGGTTCGTAAATCACTTTCTTTGTCAACTACTAGATCTTCAAAAATGGCATCCATATCCTCACTTGATCCATCCGAAATAACATCTTTACGCTTCTTACACTTCTTATCTTTTCCAATACGTTCAGAAAGAGGAAGTTCATTTTTTAATTTTCCCACTTGATACAATTCCTTGTCGCGTTTCTTCTTCTTTTTTGAGGATCTTTCTTTTTCTAGATTTTGAGTTTCTAAATCCAAACATGAATTAACAGAACTCGTAATAGCAATAGGAGAAGCATTTTCTATGCTTTGTTCAAACTCTTCAAACTCGTAATGAGTATCTAAACATAAATCTGTTTCTTGAATATCATAATCCTCTGTGATTTTGTTAACTTTTCTTACTGTCTGAATATCTCCTTCTTCTAGCGATTCTACCTTCTTACTTATATTTTCTTTTTTATTTAATTTAATTTTTTTATTTGCATTAATTGGATCTATGGGCTTTGTAGATTCAAATTTTCTTCGCCTGGCTTCTAATACGGGATCATTAATTATATCAACAGTTTCTTTTTCTATCATAGTAGCATCTTCAAAACTTTCTTCTTTATGTTTTGTTTTTACACGATTTATTTCTGGAGATACCCTACTTTTAATTATCGGAGATGCTTCCTTGGCATATGATGGACTACATGTTCCATCTGGAGTAATAGATCGTGGTCCATGTTTTCGAGATAGTTCTTTAGGCGACCATCTTGGAGATCTTTTCCGTCTAGGAGATAGACGAGGTGAATTCCTAGGTGATGACCATGGTGATCTACGTGGAGATAATCTTGGTGACCTCGATCGCGGTGACATTCTTCGTGGTGATATTTTTGGTGACATTAAACGTGACGATCCTCTTCGAGGGGATAACCCAGGAGATTTTGATTTAGGTGATAATCTACGCGAAGGTGATATTCGTCTTGGAGATATTCTAGGTGATCTTGATCTTAGTGGTGACCTAGATTGAGGAGATAATCTCAATGGCGAAAATTTTGGAGAACGTGATCGTGCCAACTTTGGAGATTTAGTTATGGATATTTTAGGTGAACGTATTGGTCTAGGAGATCTGGAATGCGGCGAAAGTTTCGGAGATCTTCCTCTTGGAGACAGACATCTCTTAATAGGTGATCTTATTGGAGACTTATTTGGAGATCTACGTGGTGATAATCGTGGTGATCTTGATCGTGATGAAAGCTTAGGTGATCGTGATCGCGGAGAATAACGTACTGGAGACTTTCGAGGCGATCTATACCTAGTTATTTCTCGCTGAGATTTTTTTGACTGCCTACTAGGTGATCTTCTAGGAGATCTTCTAGGTGATTTCTTCCTTGACCGCGATCTTGGTGATAATGATCTACGTTTTTGTGAAATTCGATTAACTGTATGTGGAGATATAGATCGTCTTTCATTTTTTATGATGGTTGTTGCTGGTGCCGGACTATAACTTTCTTTTCGAATATTGCTATCTTCTGTTCTGTTTTTCTGGCTTATATTCCTATTTATCTCATCTTTTTTCATAGATTCTCTGTTTTCTTTTCTGTTACTTTTCTTTTCTTTCCTTTCGGACGGTTTATCAACATTCATTTCTCTTTCCATTTCATCCATTAAACGCTCTAAGCTATCTTCCTCTTCAAGATCAGCCATTATAATGATATCATCATCATCATCATTGACTCCACCTTGATCTTCCTCAGCCTTTTTTAAGTTTTCCACAATTTCTGTCTGATTTTCAACCATTGTGGATATTTTATCATCTACACTATCTTTCTTAACAGTTTCTGATTTCGTAACTGTATTTTTTTGTTCTTTATTATCTTCTTCATCGGAACCACTTCCATTATCTTTGAAACGATGAAATTTTGTTACTTCTAAAAATATTATTTTTATATAGTATTTAAGAGAAAACATAAAAGACATGACTATTATTTATATTAAATTATTTTTACATACCTGTAGAATAAGACTCAATATTGGGAACAATTTTTTCTACTGAACAAGCTAAATCAGTTTGCTGCAGCACAGGACGTTCATCTACAGGAATTATTGCTATCAAATTTGGATTACGTGGACTTTGATAATATACATTCTGTAAACAATATGTGATATTTAAATAAAATTCATAGAATATTTGCTAATAAAAAAACTTAACTTCATATATAATCTAAATATTTGTAATAAAAATTTAATCTATATTCTTTTGTTTATAATTGTATTTATTGCTACCGTTATTTAAACTATTATTCAAACTACTTATGTCTCTCATATTGTAAACAACAAATACTGAAATATTCATTTTGATTAATAGTTCTCGACTTCATAAACTAAAATTTCATCAAAATTCAAGATCAAATATTGTGTATATTATATTAGATTGTATGTTTGGAGCATTGGTAGAGAGCGTGGTGTTGTTTGGAGCAGAGGTATGGGGCTGGAACATGGAAGAGAGACTAGATAGGATAAAAAGAAGATACGTGAAATGGATCTTAGGTTTAGATATGACAACACCAAGCTATATACTGATAGAAAAGTGCAAGCTAGAAGAAATCAAGGAAAAAGCATTAAAAAGAGCAGCAAGGTACGAGGAGAAAACCTTAGAATCGAAAAAGGAGCTGGTAAAAGAGTGCATAAAGGAAAGAGAGGAAGGGAAAAGAGCAAGAAAGAGAAAGAAGGAACTAGAAGAGGTGAAAAATGGAGGGACACAGAGGGAAGCAAGAAAAGAGCAAGAAAGGTTGATAGTAGACCAAATTATAGAAGAAAGAAGGAAGAAAGAAAAAGAAGAGAAGGGAAAAAGGATAAGGGAATCCAAATATAACAGACATTACAGAAAAATAACCGAAGATGAGATACCAAAGTACTTGCAATAGTTTTTAGTTATTAGTTTTAGCTGTGAGAAATAAGAATAAGCTAAGGAAGTGCAATACAATAGAGTAGGTAAGAGGGGAGATAGATATATAAGGAGCAAAATAAGTGTAAGAAATGCAAATTGAAAGTTTGTCCAAAGCCGAAAGGCACGGACTAAAATAAATAATAATAATATATTAGATTGTAATTTGTATCATAATGAAACAAATTTCAATTTTTAAAAGTAACAATTATCTGTAATATAATCAAAAAAAGACTTCAAAATAAGTCAAGGTAATAAGGACTTTGAAAATGAATTGAGCTGAGTTAAGCAAAGACACATAGAGATATCTGCTATCTGATATAACAAATTTCACTAAAAATATCAAAAGTTATGTGCAATTGAATTATATTCATGGTATGTATTTTAAATAAAAAAAATTATAGTATAAGTATGCATTAAACAATAATTTTGTAAGAACTTCATAACATGTCATGTTATTAAAGATATTTTTATATATAGAAAAATTATATTTTGTATTGTTTGTATATAAACAATATAAACAATGTATAATTAAATTAGTTTTTTATTAAGTTATAATATTATGATTAGACTGCAGATTTTTATGCATTTATAGAAAATTTTAAAATGTATATGCAAAGAATATATATAATACTGAAAACAGAACACTCGTCATAATATTTAGTAGATGAAACATATCTCTGCATAGGTATCACTTCTTTAGTTATGTTCAATGTTACGCTACATAGTGTTGAAGGAGGCTAAGGGAAAAAAGTGAGGATCAGGGTAAGGGTGAAAGCATGAAAATTTGAGGAGGAGGTAAAAAGGAAGGTGAAAAAGAGTCTAGTGAAAGAATCCCTTCATGGAGGAAAGAGAGGAATACCTGAGAATGAAGAGGATTAACACAGTAAGAGTACAGTTAAGAAGGAAAAGAGAGGAAAGCATGTCAAGGAAATTAAAAGAAAGATACGAAAACAGGTGCAATACAAAGATTATGCAATTAAAATATAACCAAAGATACAAGTATATAAGGACTGTGCAACTGCCCAAATACTTAAGTAGAGAAGGAAAAGAAGAAAGTCAGCAATTGCTGGCACAAGTAAGATGTGGATTGATGGAGATACGGAACAGATACTGGAAGGAAACTGAAAAAGGTGAAAATGCGAAAATAAGTGCGAGGAAGTAGAATGGAGGATCAGTACATGGAAGATAGTAATGAAACAACCCACAAGGCTATAGACTGGGTAAGGAAGTTGAATAAAAACAAGCAAGAAAGAGCAAGGAGAGAAGGGTATCTAGGGCAATAGGCTAATTTAGAAATGTGATGTAAAAGAATTTAATAGAAAATGACGAATTAATTTAGAAATATGCGTGTAAATGAATCAAAAAATTCTATATTAATACTCCAAAAATAAAAAAATTTATTATCATACCATCCTTTTTTTAAAAAAAATAATCGATATTTTAGATAATTTTGAAAAATATCTAAAAAAGAATTCTAATCCAGAAAAATTCACCTGTATATGAAATAAGTTATTACTAACTAACACTGATGTTTTTAAAATTTCAAAAACTATTTTACAAAAAAATGTTTTTTAACATTTATTATATATGAAATATTTGTAAATAATTCTTTCATAAGATTTGTAAAACCTTCTATAGTTTTTATAAAACTGATACATTTAATTATTTTGTAATAACAGTTATATATACATATATTGAAAGCATTAATTTAAAACTAACAAAATAAACCAATATTATTTGATATACATAGTTAAAGCATAATATTTAAATATTATACCTTTAGTATATTTAATATTCTATCATATGAAACTTTGTACACAAAACTACCTAAGTATACAAAACTTTATATATTCGATTGTAATATAAATAACTCTGGTCAAATAAAGAAAAATATTCAGTTTAATCGAATTGACTTATGTTACAACCTAAAGTTGTCTTCTAATAATAATAAACTTCAAAACATAATCTTATTCAATATTTTTGCTTTTTGCAAGATTTTAAAAGGAATTTACATAAAAGGAGCATATACATTACATTATTTCAAAATTAGAATATTTAAATTTTAAATAATCTATTCTTTATAAAATTTTTATAAGACATATGTTATTCTTTGTTCATAATCTTATATACATAATTGTATTAATAACATAATATTTCTTTTTAATTACTAATTAATCAAAATTAAAAACATTAATATTATTTTTGTATAAATATCAATTTACAAATGTAAAAAATATTATATAACATGAAAGATACTTTTCTATCTTCTATTTTATATAAAAAATTTCCATTTTCCTGTAATGGATAATAACATCAATAATGACTGGATAAAACATATAGAAACCTCTATTGTCTTAGGTAGATTTTAGATAAATTTCACAGTAAAAAATTTAAAATGACTTGATAAACGATATAAATTAATATTTATAAATTATTTTATCTCAACGCACATTGCTAAAAAATATATAGCAGCTGATTGCTAAAAATTAGATACAGTCAGATTAGGGCTAACAAAATTTCTAGAATGTTAATTCTTGAGTATTATAGGTATAATTAAAAACTTACGCCATTCTGTCGCTGTTGCATTCGGTTATGAAAATATCCTCTTCGTAAAGGCCGTTGACCTTTATATGATGTATGAGATGTTTGTATTACATCTGAAATAGTTTTCTGTGGTGGGGGTTGCTTTTTATTATGTACAGTGTCTTTAGTCCTTAATGATTGAAGAGCTGCAAGTCTTAAAGCTTCCAAATCTTCATCATCCTCATCATCATTCTTTGTATTTTGTTGGGAAGGTATAATCATCTACATGAAACAATAAATTTAATTTCAATATATGAAACACACATCTAAAATTTTTCAATAATAAACATAATTACATAATTTTATAATTACATATTTTATTACATATTACTCTAAACATTAAAAATAAAATATAACGATACCATTATTATATATATCAACATAATAAAATTGTTTACACAAACCATTTCCTAACAAACAGTAATTAAACGAAATTATAATAAACAGTACTTCCTTTACAATATTTTTTGATGATATATATATAAACAAGTTTAGTCACTATCGAAGCAAAAAACATTATAAATTAATTTATGCATTATTAATTTTTAAATAATTTTTGGGTATCAATTACATATAGTTTGTGACGACGTTATATACATTATACATTCAATTAATAATTAAATAATAAATTATGTTCATTTATTAATTATTATAATATATTTGTGCTTACCTTTTGACGATAATCCATTTTATCCAAGTTGTAATTGTAGAAAAATCTGTAGTTGACACCAGTAACACGAAGGTCCAGCAATTGCATTAATAACTTTATACGTTGCGCGTAGAATATGATTTTATCTTACAAATAATCACAATTTGTATTACAAGTACATCGCAAAATTAAGCATTCCTTTTCATCAATCTTTTGATAATTATAAATCCTACGGACAATGTTGCACACTTTGTTACCCCCCACCACATATAAATAAAAATGGCGTGAGCGCTCATAAAATCAAAGGTCTTCGATCTATAACATATTACACGATGTACGACCAACTATAGATTTCTGATTCCCTATTAAGCTCATTTTCATTAATTTTATGTAATGTTTTCATAAAAAATTATAACTTTTTTCTTCAATAGAAATATAGTTAGTACTATATAAATTATGAAATTATTAATCACATTTCAAAATAATCAGTTTAATAACATTTAATTCACAATGATGATATATTACTCTAATTGTAAATTTAACTATAAAAACTACAGCAGAAATTGCAAACGGTAATTTTTTAAATTATACATATAACACTACATTATTATTACATATTTATATATATATATATGATTATATCTTTTATTATGATAAAAAATAAATACTTTTCGATTATCACATGGTGTATGTTATGAAATAATTACTAAAATTATATGTACATATATTAAGTTAGAATGTTTTTCAAAAATTTGTAAGAGTAAACTTCAATAAATGTTTAAATATATCTATAAAACTAAAACTTTAGGTATTCCTTTTACTTGTATGAAACTAATAAATGTAGCCTTAATTATTATCTTTATGTTTGCTACTCAATAAATAAACTATGTATATTTTTATATTTAATGACAATATATTTTTCCTTTTTATTTATCTATACAAATTTTATACTCACATTATTTTATATATATTAAATACATATTTATATTTATTTTGAAAATTATTTACGTTTTAAATCTCAACTTACATTATAAGAAATAAATATTAAATATATGTTATATGTGTACATATTTTATATAGTTTATTACATAGTTTATTTAGATTGTTATACATTAATTTAACGAAATAAGTTTTTTTATTTTCTTAAATAATGAGATTAGATAATCATTTAATACAATCTTTATGAAAGGAATCATTTATTGGATTTTTGTATTACTTGAAATTCAGTTTCTTTTATTGCATTAACAATAAGTTAAAGAAATGCTATTACGTATAGTAGGCGTTATAGTAGGTAATATTATGATTAGGTTTAAAATATAATTGCAAGAGTTTTGTAGGTTATAAGGATAAAATTAAGTAACAAATAGGAATGTCTTATATTTATACATATAGCTTCCTATCATAGTTACGGCTTTAAAACAGATATTTCCGATTAAGATTTTGTTTGATATAATGACATTAATATGCATATTATGGATACATAATATAATTATACGTATATAACATAAATGCAAGTCTTAAGCACGGTCTCCACCGTTTAAGAAGTATGCATATGTGAAACTGAACATTTTTAGCACATTTTACGGGTTAGTCGCCATATAACGCCATATTGCTTCTATCCGTAATCTGATTGGTCCTCACAGATGAGCAAACTGAAATTCACCGAACATTAGTTTGTACTAGCGTAATCGGCCGCTTAACGGCAGCCGGAGAATAAAACAACCCCAACCTAACCCCAAACTTAATCCAATACTCACGATTAAAAATCCCGCTACAATATGGTCGATATCCACCTGCAGTTGTTGCAACCAGCAGCTCTACTCATTAAACAAATCGTAAATAAAGACAACATGGCGTCAAAGTAAGCTGCCAAGTACGCTAAAAACGCCCAAATTTACATACTTTTGAACCGCTGGATTCCTAAAGTTAAGACTTTCATTTTTTCGTTTCAACGCATTGGAAACTGTTAAATTGTAATAAAAAAAGCAAAAGTTTTATGTTCCTTAAACCGAAGTCCAGCCATCAAATGAGCTAAAAAAAACTCGACTAACAATATAAGTAGACTCAGAGAGGAAATTTCCTTCCTGCCTTAAGCTATTAGCTCTTATGGACAATCACTTTGTTGAGAATTTGTTATATAACTCTATCCAAACTCCTCTAATGCAAACAGTCATGCTCTTTACCTAAAATAACTCCTATTCGTTATTTTTAATATGGTTCAATGCAAATTTTCTTCTATGGATAACACTTATTTTTTTGCATCTTGAGTCATGTTTATGTTTTATTCCGATAAATGTGTTAACTACATAAATAACTATGAGAAATGATCCTGAAGCTCCTTTGAATATGATACCTATTATAGTTACGTAAATGCAAACATTGCAAACATTTTATAATACGATTGCTAAAATTTTCCTGAAAATATATGTAATCCATTATATATTTTTTACTATTTATTTTTATTGATCAACTGTTATGAATTATATCATAATATACAAAATGTTAGAAAAGAATGTTCTAAGATTATGTAATCTTAGTATCTATTGAGAGAATTAAAAAGTTTCTAATTAACATATTTAAGTCCTAAACTCAGTTCTTTTGATGTCATATCAAGCTTTATGTCTGTGACCTTTTTCAATCAAGAGTAGAGATAAAAGTGAATGTAATTGTCAAAACAAAAGTTCTGAAGCATGATAATAAGTATCATACAGTTTTTTATATGCACATCTTACTAAGAAGGGATAATTTCAACTTAGTTCATACTGATTGCAATGAAATTTAGGAATGATAATAGATTTACATATAAAATAAACATATCTGTAATTTTAATCACAAATAACGAATTATTAATTATTTATAAATTAATTTTATTAATTAATTATAAAAAATGCATAATGCATTTTAAGTTTGAACAAACCATATGTTGCTGCATTCAAGTATTACAGCATATCATTCAACAGTGATTGTGACATAGCGACAATCATACAGGATTTGGAGGATCTGTGTCTATGGTTTGTATTCAGTTAAGAGAACTTCTGTTTCAGAATAATTACATCATATGTTATAATTTTGGAAATCTGAATTATTTTATACGTATTTTGTTATAAATTATTTTGCATCTTATTAGTAAAGCAGTTTCACATAAAAATAATATATACTTACATGTTATAATTTAAAGTAAAATGTAGTTCATTTTATTAATGTAAAGTTATTTAATTACTTTAAGAATGATTTACATATTAAACTAAATATATACCATAAATAAAACAAACTTAAATTACATAAATGTATAAATTGAATATAATATGTAATATAAAAATATTTACACATGTAATTTAATGTATACATGATAGGTAATGCAATGTTATTCTGACAATACACTTGTACAGGTTGCACATACAAACAGATGAAATTTATCAAAAAAGCAATCGAAACATAAATTTATATAACCATGAACATTTCACAAAAAAAACTATTCACGTGAACTATTATAACCACATGTATATATGCAGGGAAGTTCATGTTATACAAATTTTATCATCTGTTTATATACAAATGCTTGTAGTTGATCATATATTAATGAATGTATTTTTATAACATCATTCCAAATACTCAGGCTTCGGTTTTCTCCAAGAGCCCCCGCATACAGATTTATCACTTACAAATTTCCTCTCTGCTTACAATTTACAACTCAAAATATCATAAAGTCATTTGCTATGACTATCGACCTACGACTTGTACGAGGTAACCTGTGGCTGGAGCTTACGCGTCGTTCGGTTTGAAGATCACTGTGCTCCCCGCTGCTCGAGCTGTTCTACTTTTGTTCATGTAAGGAGGTTTGATCGTGCACAGGGATATTTTGTCAATAACAACCAAGCCGAAAATGCAGTCTTTTTATTTTTGACTTTTATCTTAGTCTGGTTTCAAGAATCATCCTTTAAATTTATTTGCACCTGTAGTCTAACACCCCGTATGTATGATACTATATAGTATATTAAGTACATATCCATAAAAAAGTTACATTATATAATTGAATATGTAATGCATTATGTAATGTCATGAAATATAAATTAAAATAAATTAGAATTAATTAGAAATTTTCTTTGTAATGATCGATATAGGAAGTATTACTTAAAGTTTTTATTCAGCTTGCGAGAAGTTAATCTATCGTATTTATGTTCTAGCAAGGTATTTAAATTACATTAGCTTAATCTATTTACGATGTACATATATGGTACGAGGCAGCATATTAAGTATTAGTATTAGTAATTACTAATGATAATTTATTTTAAATTACATTAAATTATTTTTTAATGTTTTCTCGAAAGAGAATTTCTTAAATATATCTTTGCAAAATATAAAATATGAGAAATAGAATGGAATTATATAAATTTCTACAACTTATCTCTTTTTATTTAAATTATGTTAAATATTGAAAAATCTTTTCATGATGAGATGAACATCGCATGATTGATCTAGATTTAATTAAGAAAAAACTTTATTAAAAATTAATCATAAATATCACAATAAGCAAATTATCATTATTTGATTTTAATATAATAAATTAAATTCTTCTGATGGGTAATAATTGAATAATATTCCAATTAGTAAACTTATATCTTTTTAATCCATTCCTTCTTTAATCTATTTTTCTATAAAAACATCATACTATTTTTGAAATTATGAATCCATTCAAAATTATTAAATCACTGATCCATATATATATGTAAATCATCTTAAATCTTATTGTTAATGGCTAGGATGCCCTAGATTTTTATTATTAATGTCTGTTATAATGTTTAAAAACCTTATTTTCTATCGGAGTGTGCGCACAATTTACCCGAACACAGATTCCTCAAGTTGTGCATGTTCTCATGTCTTTCTAATGTTCTATCAATTCTAATATCTCTAAAACGGGATAAAATAAGTCTATTCTTATATATTATTGATTAGTATTTAGTAGAAAAAACTAGACTATAGACATTTGATAAAATGTCTCAAAGCTACATTCACGCGTGCGAAAGGGCGGAATTGTTAGGATTACCGATACCTAGCGAAGAAGAATGGAAAGAGACCCAAAGAATAGAAGCCGAGAATATTAATAATGATAAAGATGAAGTGATCGAAGTAATTATAATTTTATCTTTTATTAAACAAAAATCAAATTAATGTACCTTTTTATGCATTATAAGTACAGTGTTAATGAGTTCTAATTTCTACTACTGTAAGTTTAATGCTAATAAGTTTCTTTTTAGCCTCTATGTTTCTCTTATTTGAAATGTAATTAATTAAAACAAAGTTCTTACACAAATTTCAAATTAATAATTTGACAATATATTATCAGTTTAATATAATTTATAGAATCTGGATTCTTCTAATGAAGCTGCGCATCGAATAGGTGGTGGATTAGATGAATTAAATAGTATTCTCAGTGTTACGCAGAAGAAGATTAACAGATTCAAGGTTAAACACTTTTACCTAATATCATTATTTTATGACATTCATTTTCTATTTATTATTTTTTAGTAAAAACAACTTTAATGATTATATCTAAACAATCATTGCCAAGTATAACAAGCATTTCTTAACATCTTGAACTAATTTATTATTATATAAACTATATTATATAAATTAACTTTATAACATGAAAGTATTTTACAGACTGTTTGTGGCAGTTTGGGTACTCTATTGAAAGTAAGAGTTGGATCCAAAAACAACACACCAAATCGTAAATTCATTGAACGAAACCATAATGAGACAAAAGATATTGGTTCCGAAACATCTATGAGTGAAGAAAACTTGATAGTAGAATTATCCAATGACAAGAAACAGATAGAAAACACAGAAACTAACGCAGTAATGCCAAAAACAATCAATCTCAATGAAAAGATGGGATCTCATTTGGATAAGTTAGACTCTCTCATCACTAAAGCAGAAACTGCTCAGTACAGCATGCAATATCAAACAAAACAGATGAAGAAATTCTTGAAATAATTCTTCACAGCCAAAAGTAGTATTCTATTCTAATATTATCAGATCTCTTTCAAACTTACTCATTATTCATAGTACCATGCTTGAAAAACCATACAAGTTCAAATCTGTATTGTGTTATGTATGGTAAAGATAGACATAGATAATAGACTGATAAATATACAAAGATCACTAAATTACTATAACATTTATCAAATATATATATACAAATGGACATTTTACATTCTGAGAAAACAAATATTTATTTTGCTTGACTGCTTATTACACTCTAACTGCATATCAATGTGCTATGTATATATATTTATTATACATATGTATATTTAATATATATGTAATATTATATGCATTATAATATATATTTAATGTACATATGTCCGTACAGAAGCATTATTGCTTTTCTAAAATCTTAAGACACATTCAATAAAATGAAGTAATATCATTAAGGTAACTGGATAAAACTTGTTCTTCCTAATATTTTCATTAAATGATATTCATGTGATCTATTCTCATAAAACAATGGCAATTAAATTTTTTTTACAAACATGAAACACAAACAATTTATCAATATTCAAGCAGTTATAAGTTAAAATTGATTCTTTCTATGAAAGAAATATTAAAACAATCAGTGTTAATATTAGCTATCAAATGGATAGTATATGTGTATGTATTTTTCGTTAATGATTTTATTGTAAATTGATATAACTATAATTGCAGTTATTGCATTGTAAACATAACTAATTATAGTATAGTATGGTTATTTAGCTAATTTTAAATTTTAGATATAATATTCTTTCTGTTTTTTCTAATTATATGTTACAAATTATATTATTATTATATTATTAATTATATTATTATCGTAGATTTCAACAAGTAAAGTGAAATTTATTTCCTGCTGTATGTTGTACTTAAATTTATTCAAATTGATAATATATTTATCTTAAAATATTTAAATTTTGTATGAAGATTGCTTTAGAAATAGCTCAGATTTTACAATATTGTGAGCTTATGTAGTTAAGATAATTATATACATTATATTATTTACTTATGTTACATCAAAGTGAACATATATCTAATATCAAAAATGTTATATCTTGTTAATTGTCTTTAAAAATGCATAATATTTAATATCTATTTTGTTAACTAAATGAGTATATTTTAGGCAAAAATATTAATTTTAAGCAAAAGTGAACAATTCTTCCTAATATCAACAATAAAAGAATTCACAGAAAAATTAATAACCTTATAAAATGCAATTGTTACAAATAATTTATTATTGTTATAAAGATGTTGCAGTACCTGAAATCAGGTATTAGACAATATTAACGTGCCATGTACATACAATAATGTGAGTACATATTATATACGTACATAGTATGGGTTGTTAAAAAACGGTGAATTTTCTTTTCTATCTAGCTATTATTATAAAAGTAAAATTTTTATTATTACATTTATTTAGAAAATAAAATTTTCTAAATAGAGTTGATGTTTAATAGTATTTAACTGCATTGAAACAAAAGAATTGTATTTTTACATCGAAGCGTGATGTCGATTACTAGCAACTTACGAAATACAAGAAATTAAGTGCGAGAAACAGATATGTTATATAGTAAATTTGTGAAAATGTATGTTTCATACGGTAATTTTTGTGTTCGTAATTTTTATTTAAAATTTATTTATATGAATAGCAAAAAAAATTAATGTAACAGATAGTCAGTTTTATTCTTGTAACATAACTGTATTTGAATGAATAAACTGATATCTAAAATGGTATGTGTTAATCCTTATCTATTTTGTATTAGAATAATTAAATAACTTTCTAGGAATACATGCATGATAAAAAGTCTGCTTGCAATGTGCAATGTTCGTAGTTTGAAAAATATGTAACTGTATAGACTTTAATCTCGTTTTTATGTCAGTAAAACTGCCTCACAGAGAAGTTCTGTTAATATCGACGTTCCTGCAGGTAATAGACATTAATTTTCATCTAACAATTGCGAAATAATTCCAAAAATAACAAAAAGGCTCATAAAGATAATAGTTTTCAAAATGTTAAAATCATTCGATTAGTCGAAATATTGAAAATCAATTGATAACATCATATCAAATTATGCGAATGAGTTCAAAAAATGTACCATGACGTTCACTTGAACTCAACGATCATTCAAACCAAAAAAAGTCATATAACCAAAAAATAAAAGAAGAAGTATTATATTTTATCATACATTTGCTGCTTATGATTGCAAAGTTTATCAAAATAACTACACTAATTTTAAAGTAAATAAATATCAATAAATATATAATAACTTATTTCCTCGCATTTGAAAGCGTGGTGAATTAAAATCAAGATTAGAAATTTAATTTTAAATATGTCATATACTGAGAGTTATATAAAAAACAAATTAATCAAAGAATTAAACGCTTCACACGTGGTATGTATTTTGTATGATTCATCATATCTTCGTATATATTCTTTATTTCGTTCTACTGTTTTCATTCTAACCTTAAATTTTCTATATAAACCTAGGTAGCTAAATGTTATTTCTGAAATATATTTATTAATCAAGAGCATGCTTGAAAATATAAGCTGTTGAAGCTTACTCAACATATATGATGCAAGAAAACACACAGATTTTGTTAATCTCAGTATTTGCTCTTCTTTTGAGATGGTGTGTTACATATCATTCCTACAGCGGTGAAGGAAAGCCTCCAATGTTTGGAGACTATGAAGCCCAACGGCATTGGCAAGAAATAACGTTAAATGTGCCAATTAAAAAATGGTACATAAATACAACAAATAATGATTTACAGTATTGGGGATTAGACTATCCACCATTAACGGCTTATCATAGTTTAGTGCTGGGCTATGTTGCCAATATGATCAATTCTTCTTACATAAAGTTACACGAATCTAGAGGTTTCTCATCTGAAAATCATAAATATTTTATGAGACTCAGTGTTCTTTGTGTAGATATTTTGATTTATATCCCATCGATAATATATTTTATATTAACTAATCAAGTATCTGAAAACTTTGAAAAAGTAGAGCTGTCTATATTTGGTCTGAAAAAAAAACATATTAATCTTTTGCTTATATTGATATATCCGGGTTTAATATTAATAGATCATGGACATTTTCAATATAATTCATTTTCATTAGGACTGTTCATTGGTGCTGTTACAGCTATACTTCAAAATTCGTTTATTATCGGGTCGATCTTATTTGTTGCAGCACTAAACTATAAGCAAATGGAACTTTACCACGCACTGCCAATTTTCTTTTACATACTTGGAAAATATTCACCTATGAAAGAACGGTTTTGGTTGTTTAATTTAGTAATGCTCTTCTGTATATCAATTACAGTACTGTCTACATTTTTTATCATATGGTTACCTTTCATTAAAAGTTGGGAAATATTTGTAAGTGTTGTTCTTCGATTATTTCCAGTTTCTAGAGGTGTATTCGAAGATAAAGTTGCTAATATTTGGTGCACAATCAATGTGATTTTTAAATTGCGTAATACTTTTGCAAACAAGGAATTAGCCAAAATTTGTTTAATGTCAACTACATTTGCAGTTTCACCGAGTTGCGTAAATCTATACTTAAATCCACAGAAAGAGAAGTTCGTTATTTCCCTTATTAACTGTGCATTAGCATTTTTCCTGTTTTCGTTTCAAGTTCATGAAAAATCAATCCTACTTGTTGCAATTCCAGTTTTATTGTATTTTCCAAGTAATTCGTTTCCTTGTTTTTGGTTTTTAATAATTTCACACTTTAGTATGTTACCATTATTTATAAAAGATGGTTTGTACATGGTATATTGGGCTACATTAATCTTTTATTTCATTTTTGTTTTATGGGCATATTCTGATGTATTTGATAATAGCGAATTGTTAAGAAATATTAATTTAAAAAAGAATGTGCTTGTAACCAATCAAAGACAAATTAAAGCAAAGCTAAAAAACAATGAGAATAAATCAATATTTACCAAATTAAAAAGAAATATGATACATTATAAGAATATTTTTATTGTTGTAAGTTCTATTCTATCTTTTTGGAAAATAATTCTATTTTATTGTTCGATTCTAGGAATAATAATGCTTTCTCTTATTAGTGGTTTTTTGAAACCTCCAAAGAGGTATCCAGATCTTTTTGCATTATTAGTTTCTGTTTATTCCTGTGGACACTTTATTGCTTTCTATTTATACTTTAATTACAAACAATTTGTATATGAAAAATATTAAAAATTGAAATAAATCAGAAAAACAACTTAATTTATGTTATATTATTACCATACTCCTTATTAAATTATTTTAATAAATTATTAAAAACTAATTATTTTTCTTTTTCAATATAATTCAACAATTTAAGATAATATTTCAGAAGAATATTGCGTTATGATATATAAATATTGTTTATCATAAAATATTGTTTATATGTATCATCACCTTTACTGAAGCATTAGATAATCGCATTTTTTTATGAGTTATCTGCACTGATTTTATACAATACTTTACGGAAATTTGAACTTTACTCTATTACTGAATTCTACTTTTCTAAATTAGCATAACAATGTTATGAATACAAATTTAACTCTTTGTGGTCGGTAACTTCGTAACAATATACTTATATCGTTACAGGGAAAAGAATTGATTGACTTCAGAATAATTAATAATAAGAAACACAAATTTATGTAATTTATCCGTTAACGGATATCAATAATATTTTTATAATACAAATCTAATTTTATTTGCTAAAAATTATTCGTATTGAAAGTAAATATTTACATATATCATTTAACATAAATTTTATGTTAGGAAGATTATAAAGTTCCCGATAGTATTAGAAATATGTAGATTGTTTTGTTACTATAGGTATTAAATAATGTCCATATTATTTTTAAATGTTGTTACAGGAAGTCATAGATGAATCTGATGGTTGTGGTGCTAAGTTTTCTGTGACAATTGTCTCTAGTGCATTTGAAGGCAAATCTTTAATTCATCGGCATAGGTACCACATTTTTATAGTCCTAAGAAATTTAAATAATATGCTGTTATTTAAATACTATATTAAAATTAATATTTCAGGTCAGTACATTCAGTACTAGAAGAAGAACTTAAAACAATTCATGCATTCAAGCAAAAGACATTAACACCAGCAGAGTGGGAAAAGAAGGAAATGATAAAAAGGTATTTAATAATTGATTCAATTATGATTGATTTTAATTGTATCATCTCTAAAGTATATTATTCTATTTCCATTAATAGCTCCACGAATTAGATTTGAGAAATTTAAAATGATTCAGTTTAAAGTGTCTGCTCCTGGAAAAGTAATTCTTTTTGGAGAACATGCTGTAGTATATGGAAAAACAGCTGTTGCTGCCAGTGTAGATTTACGTACAGTTCTAAATTTCGCTGAATTACCTGAAACAGAACAAATTGTTAAGATATGTTTTCCTAAAGTAAATTTATTTATTAACATACCTCTACAGCAAATACAAAATTTCTTTTTTATTAACAAAGATGTGGAACATGTAGAAAATTATGAAGCATTTTATAACAAAGTAAAAGAATTTGTCTCCATTATTAGTTATGCAAATCTGCAACAAAGGTTAAGCCTGGAAGCATTCTTTTATCTTTTTATTTATATTACGCAAAAGGAAGAGATCGAAGTGAAACCATTTCAAGTTCACTTAAATACAGAATTGGGAATTGGTTCTGGACTTGGTAGTTCTAGTTCCTTTGCAGTTTGTCTCGCTGCGTGTTTTTTACATTGGTCACATTTACAAAAAAATATTTATAAAATATTAGATTTTTCTATCTTAGACACTATTTCGAAGTATGCTCTAAATTGTGAAAAAATTATGCATGGAAACCCCTCTGGAATAGACAATTCTGTCTGTACATATGGGTCAATAATAGAATTCAAAAAGGGTGATTATGTAAAGCCAATAAGTAACATACATGCTCTAAAAATTTTACTGGTAGACACAAGAGTAAATAGAAGCACAAAGACTTTAGTTGAAAGACTACTAGAACTGAAACATAGATACCCAGTTATTATTGATCTGATTATGAGTTCTATAGACAATATATCCAAAGAAGTAATTAAAATTATTGAAAAACTGAAAACAGTTTCTACTGACGATGAATATTTTCTTGAAGGGTACAGACAATTAATGGTAAGTATTTTATTAAAATATAATATATTGCTAATAATTATTATAATAATTACTAATTCAAGTAGGGTAAAATACTTCTAAAAGCAATTTATAGAAAATCTTTTATAATAAGAATAACTAGTAATATTTCATTCACAGAGTTAAAAGATTAGTCTGTTATTTGGAAAAATAACATTTGTCTGGTCAAGTGATTAACAATATGTTAAAATGTTATTGTTGTCATTACTTTCTATATCTATAAATGTATTCAAATCTTCTTACAACTTATCATGTATTATTACAGATACTTATTAATATGAATCAAGGACTGCTAGCCACATGTCAAGTTTCTCATCCATCTTTAGACAGAATTTGTGCAGAAGCACAAAATTATGCTTTGGCAGCAAAGCTTACAGGTGCTGGCGGTGGTGGACATGCATACATTCTCTTATTACCAGATACACAACCAGAAACTATTGCAAGTATTTCACGAAAATTAATTGCAGATGGATTTACTGTCAAGTTAACGACTTTGGGAGGTCCTGGGGTACAAATTAATTAGTAATTTTGTTATAAATATTGCATACATTAATACAAATAAACTTATTTTTGTTCTGAATATTTTCAATGTGACATAAATTTTATTTATAATTATAAAGAGTACTTGTAATTTTTACACAAAATGTAAATTACAGTTTTAGTACCAATATATGTTAATGGTCATCTCATTAGTATCTTTTTTATTTCAACTATTTTCATTTTTTCCTTTATCATTAATCATGATAGTATAATTATCTTATTTCTATCATAATGTTAAAACTATTGATTGATGTATAGAAAAATATTCTATTCAAGAAACTATAGATGACCTTAAAATCTTTAGAAAGCATCACTTTCAAAATGGACACATACAGATTACGGACAATAATTCAACACCATGTAATTTTTTCTAATAAAATTTTTTTCTATCTTTTATAGCGTGTTTTAACACTTTATCGACCGATAGCCGATTAATCGGCTTTTTGTCACCGACGCTTACCGACCTATAGCCTACCTATAGTTAATCGGTTCCCATGGCGATAAACAATCTTTCTCATTATATGAACAGTAATTTGTTATTTAGTACTAAGGTACCTTGCTCAGTTGCGTCAGTTGCGTTGCTTTGTAAGCTCCCACAGTTTTATACCAATTTGAAAAACTTACCGTTCGCGATGAACGAAAAGAATGGTATTGGAGAGTTTTATTTAGATGATCTGTCAAATTGTCCTGACAGTTATTCAAGAAGTAATAGTGGTGACGAAAGTGATGGCAGTGATATAATTATTCGGAAGCGAGGTTCTTTATTGCCACTAAGATATAGTGATTCAGAAGACGATGAGATAAGTAACGTCGAAGACTATAACTATTTCTCATTTGAACTAAAAACCGTTGTAATAGATAAAATAAATATAATTTAGTATTAATATCATGAAAAGAAAAGATTTTATTCAATTTAATTATCTTATAATAGTAGAAAGCAGCCAATTTTATCTGAGCATACGAAAAGCACAGATACTCCCGCCCGACAGTCTAAACTGAAACAGAGTCGGCGCCATGGAGAATCTGCGCCTGAGCTGCCGATCTGCTGTGAAGTGTTAATTAGGTGGAACATCCTATATATTATACAGTGCAATTTTATATATTTGTAATATAAAACTAAAAAATGTTATATATATTTGTTACTTAGTTATTTACATAATTTATAACATAAAAAATAAAATTTTTCACATTTAACCGTTTGAATCCCAGGGGTCTTTGAAGAAACAGGGTCAAAAAATTCCGAACAGCACGATAGTGCTTGTTTTAATCGATTGCGAAGAGAAACAAGCGGCGCTATTAGTTTATAAATATTTCAAGTTTTGTTCAATAAAAATTATTGAGAAGATAACAATGAAATACAAAATACCGTCAGTTGTCCGTAGATGTATTGGGACTTTTCGACACAAAATATAAACAGCGCGATCACTCTTGCTTGGGACTCAAACGGTTAAAATAATATGAAAATTGAAGTTCAATGATGAAGAATTAAATAAAAATTACACAATTTCAAAGAAAGTAAAATAATTTTAAATACAAGCATTTAGGATAGAATATATTAAAAATTTTAAAAATTGATTCATAATTCTTTATGAAGAAAATTGTACTTTCATCTACAGAAAAAGCAAAAAGTTAATTTTGATATTAATAAAGCTTTATTTACGCAAGATATATGATTTAGTGGATTTATATTTATGTTGCAATATTTTTTAAAATATTATCAATTATTTGAGTCTCTACATATCGCAACATAATCCGAAATGAAAATATTTAATTTCTTTTATATCAGTTAAATATATTTTTTTTTATTTTATGTTGTTGGCAAAAAATTTCATTGCTGCATCATTACTTTGTAAATTTGTATATTACAACCTCTCAATACTTCTATATTGTAAATAGATACAATGAAATTTAATTTATTATTACAATTATACAACATTTGATGTATTACGATGTGTTTGTCGCAAATTGTCTGTTAATCCTACATGATCTGTTTCAGAAATTGCTTCTTCTCTATAATTTTCTTCTAAACTATGAGTAGCATTCGATAAAAACTGCCTTTCTGCTTGTTTAGCCTCTATAATCCATTCGGTAATTTCATTTGTATACATTTTTCTTTGCAAAACTTCTCTGGTTCGAGGACGCGAGCCAATAAAAACAGTAGTTCCCTGCAACATTATTATATAATTGCAGAATAATAAAAAACATATTTTTTGAAACTTAAAACTTACACCAACTATCAGTGAAGGTCGTAATTTTTCCAAAAGTTGAAAATCTTCTACTATATATTGCAATTCGTCCCATTTTAGTTCCACTTCTTCATGTAGCATCTTTTCCTCTGTAACAAAATGTATACAAAAGGACTAATGAAGATTTAACAATCCCAAGAAAAGTACAAATTTGGTTAAACATAACAAAAAAAATTTAAAGAAATAGTCTATATTTCTTTTGTATTTTATGTTGAATAATTAAGAATATTAATTACCATCACGTTTAGATGTTGATTTTTTATAATGTATTCTAAATCGAAAGGCCTCTAAGAAACTGGATACCACGATAGTTAAAACAATCATTGTCACCAAATAAAATATCATAAAATATATTCGTGTATACATCCCAACAGTAAATGCATATGCGTTCATTAAAATAAACCAATTATTAACAACCGTTAACTCAAAAAGGGTCATTCCACTGGCTATAAGGTTGTCAAAAGTATTAAGGTAATAATATCCTAGTGCGGTACTTTCATTGGCAGAGTATTTGTAAAAGTCTTCAACTGTTGTATTTCTGACAAATACATATTATTTAGTAGTCAATTTAAAAATATAATTTATTAAAAAAGATATTTTACTTATGTACTTACTTGCAACAATTTCGCATATTATATCCTGCAAACAATTCCATCCCAATGATTGCAAAAAAATAATATAAAACAAGCATGACTACTGCAGTGGAAGACATCAAGGGAGTTAAAATCACAAGTGTGCCAAATACGTCTCGGTATCTTTTTTTCATTTTAAACAATCTTAGCAGTCGAAGTGGTCTAAATAGAACAAAAAATGTGGCTGTAGGAAAAAGGGATAAAATACAAGCTGCAACAAGTGTCATTATAGATGTCCCTAAATCGAATAGATTCCATCCGGAACTCAAGTATCGTCTTGTACCAAGTCCTAATACTTTTATTAGTGCTTCAGTGACGAATACTATAAAATAAAATTAGCATTAAAATAATTTTTCACACACCTTTTATAAATATTATGTTTACTTACTTCCTCCGAAAAGAAAAGTATCCCAAGATGCAGCAAATAGAATTGTGCTATGAACATTATCACCTGGCTGTAATATCCTTATTATCATAGCAATACCATTTGCAATGATTGTTATATCTAAACATTTTATAATTGAGTATATGAATTGTAAATTAGTATTATAAAAACTTGTCTTCCTTTTAAACTTACACATTAAGCTTTCAAAATATGGCCATCTAATAGCTGCATGTGCTCCTGTGCATAGAATCTGCAAAGGTTGTGATGTACTGTGATACCAAGGCACAGTAGAGTATTGTAGTTCCCATTGAAGTATGATAGTATCATAAATGTTTAAAAACTCTTCAACACTTAGAACGCCACTTCCAGAAGCATTTAAATGTTGATACATTAGAACAATGTCTCTTATGTCTGTAGTGGAGTATATTATGGAATAAATTTAATTTGTCTTACCTTTTTGTTTTATAAATAAGCTTTAATGTATATCTGGAAGAATTTTACGTACTTTTATTTGGAGCATAGTATCGCATTAATCCTTCAAATTGGCGAAATCGCATTTTATCTGGATTTTGTTTCGAAACTAATAACTTAAAGGCATGTTGACATGCTTTCCTTTTATGTAAAAACAGTTTTTTAAATTTATCACGCTCAGCTGCTGTAAATGTTTCGTTAACCACCGCCAACATCAAATTCATCATTACGTACAACATTGTAGACAAATAAGATACAAAATATATCGCATACCATTTGTTTCTTGAATATGATGGCATCATTACATCTGGAAAACTAAATATTGATATTGTTACTAATATCTAATCACAATAAAATGCATCCAAAATTTAAAATATTATTGGAAATTTAATTACAATTATACTTACTTAGCAGTAGTAAGAAGAACAAAGAGGCTCACAAAACTGTCTTGCAGTGTACAAAAATTTCTATTCATTTCAGAAAACATATAGTAACCCAATACAGTGTACAGTGTTATAAAAAATAAAAGCAAGCCTAACATATCCAGAATTGGTGGCAATGTCAAAAGTATTTGTCTAATAAATCTTCTAACGCCTCCAAAGCATTTCGTATCTACTAAAAAAATGGGCCTTAGAGCACGTGTTACACGAAAATGCGATGACTGTCGTACTAGTACTGTCATCGCTTCTAAAAACATGATGACCAATGTGATACACTGTAAAAATAATTTATATGTATAGTCTCCACTTGTATTAAATAATTAATTGAAGATATCTTAAATATGTAACTACAAAATGACTACAAATTATGGTAATTTCATTTCTATTATTGCTGTTACTTCTTATTAAAAGAGCTTTTTATTATAGGTACTAATTATCATATTAAAAGAAACAAAGCATTATTTTCTTAATTATAAATTTTTTTTAATTTTTCTAATTTATCTTCCTAAATTTTAAGTTATTTTCGCAATTTTATTTTGAATCATCCTGTACTTTATAATTTTATTTTTTTTACTAGGTTCTTATTAATGATTCATTTTAATTATTCTGATCTATCCATTCCATATCAAACAAACGTTTCATGACTGTTTATTACTTTTAAACCATTGTGTAATAGATATGAATATGAATGAGTATAATACAATAACAACAACAACAACAACAATAATAATAATGAGTCAGTAGCAGTAAAATCACTAACATACTTATAATATATTATATTATATTATATTATAATATATTATAAATGAACAAATAATGCAATTATCAGCGTCTCGTTTTAATAAAAATGTAATCTTAAATAGTCTGCACTTGTGGTGTTTCTTATCTCCTCATTAGTACCCTCATGCTTTTTGTATCAGTCTTGTGCAAAACAACCATTTTATTGTACACTGTTCTTAGACATATTGACAAAGTAATAAAAGAAAACTGTACTTCAATCTCATAATGGTATTCAATTTACTAATAATTATCAGATGTAAACATAAGCAATTAGGATATACAGATCATGTATATCAGTAAACTCGTGTGGATTTATATGAAATTCAATAAAATTATACTACAGACTATTAAATCTGATTCTAAAAATGAGTTCTTTTTACCTTCAGCATTGTTCGCTTGTGTTTTAACATTGTTGACCAGCCAATCCATCTTAGTTTCAAAGCTAATTCTATACCTATAATTATCAAAGCAAAAAGTTCTATAGATCCATGCGCCCACACTGGTATCTAAAATTAAAATATATAAATAACCATTGTAATAAAATAAAAGGACTTTCTTATCAATGACTTACACCAAACAGTGATACAGCTGGCTCTTCTACAAGAGCTAAAGCCAAAAGTATAAGAGAAGTTAATAGATCTAACCCGTAATACCAATTATTATGAACTAAGAGATATGCTGGCAAATCTTCCGGATGCTTTGGGTGCGAATCAAACTTTTCATTATTTTTACCTTCCTATGGATATGTAACATTATTGTAAGTAAATTTGAACTCAATTATTCATATGAGTATATATACATATAAATGTATAAATACCTCTAAAAATATTGCAGCCTCATGATAATTCATTTCCCAATGCAAATCATGATCTGTGATTGAATCATGTGACGGAAGTACTGCATTTTCAGACATGTTTTCTCTATGTACATCATCTGTTTCAAATTTATGAATGATTTGATCAGATGTTCTTACATTTTCAGTGGAGGAGTTTACATGATTTTCTGCAGAAGGATATGATAGTATAGATCCATATTCTACAATAAGAAATAAACATAAAAAATAAATATTTCTATAATGCAAAAGTAAATGATACTTTTCAGCAATAAAATAAATAATATAAAATAAATAAATTCTTTTTATCTTTATCATGAAGATAATCAAACATTATACTTATAATTAACTAAATTATGTATTATATATTTATTGCAAAATTTTATATCATTGTTCTATTATAGATAATTATGCCAGAAAAATGTGTAAAATATAATATGAGGTTTAGATTGTTAAATATTATAAGCTAAAAGAGTAAAAGTGAAAATGACAAAAGTAACATAGTTGTGAAAAAACAGAAATTTCATTGCAAAGAATAAATAAAAAATGAAATGAATTAAAATAGTATAATTAAAATTGATTCGACTTACTTTGGCATGTTCGATGTGAAATGTCTTGCTCGAGTGATATGTTTGCATCATCGTTAAACCGTTGATAATTGCCCGAATATTCAGTGGTTTTGGGAGAAGACATTTGAGAATACGTGACATGTCACATGCATATAGACATTTGTGTCTGAGCACGAATTTACACCGCTATATCTAACACAATGATGTCACTACTCAGATGCTGAGCACTAACTGGATTAGTCTGAAAACTATGTATGGAGATATACGTATATTTTTGTTTGAAACATATTTTACATATTACAATATCATAACACAATGATATTATTCGATCTTCTTGTATTTGACGTTCCAGTTCGTGACGCGCATGCGCACTCGAAAAACCGAACTTGAGTGAATACTATTATTTAGACTGATAAAACCATAAAATTTAACTATTCACTTATGTAACAAAGACTTCACTTTTCATATATTTTACGAATATAAAATTGATGCATATAAGACATATTTAATTACTAAAAAATAAATATAATCTGCAATAGAAGATAAAATAAATTTAAAATTTCAAAATTTTATTGTACCTTCTATTACATTATAAATTTTCTTATTTCATTCGTCATTATAAATAAAGCTTTCAAATAAAATAAAAAAGAATCTGGAACAATTGTGAACATTTATAATCAAGGTCATAAAAAATCTACCTCATGTTTCTGTATTTATTATATATTTGTATTCAAATCACAAAAGATTAGAATTTTAATCTGTGTGGATACTGGCTGCTTCTGAGTCCAAACATCGCTGATAAATAGGTGAATAACATCTTTTTCTCTTTGTTTCTCTTGATAGCAGAAATCACAAATTTGTCAACCACTTTTTGATCAGCTTTCCTCTGGTCGCTTGCTTTGTACTCGTCCTTCTTTTTGCTGAAGATATCACCTTCTTCCTTCTTTGCGCGTTTCTCGCGTTTCCTCTTGAAATAATCGTCGTTAACGTGAGCCGGAATCTTCAAACCAGAAATGTTAATACGCGTAGAAGTCGCGATCACATAATTTTGACTAACTCTACGGAGTGGGCAAGCGTTGATCAAGAAAGGACCTATTTTAAAAAACATTTTGATATTTTAATTTATCATATTAATATTTTACTATATAATAACTTCAAATAAATCTCACCTGTAATTAGGAGTAAACCACTCTTAAGTTGCTTTAAGAAAACAACACGTTTTCCTTTATGAGCACCAGCTAATAGGATACAAATTGTTCCTGGTTTCAAGGAAGGTCTCAGATAACGACGATGGTCACGGAAACATTTCTTAGCATGGTGTACAGTTACTGGATCTGCAGTAGGATAGTTTGCACGCCTCTTCTTTAATAATACAATACGTTTCTCTCCATTTTTGTCACCACTAATCTTCTTTTCAATAGTGACTGGTTTCTTAGGCTTAACCTATAATTACCATTAAATGTTTAGAATTAAACATTTATCAAAAAGTATAAACATTATATGAAAATATATTATTCTTCTTGATTACATAGTTCTTTATACCATTTCAAAACATTTAAGAAAATTGAAATTATATTATTTTGCTATCTATTTTTCTTCATTCAATTTAATATATAATCATTATTTTATAACAATATTCGATTACAATAAACAGATTGGATAATAAATATATCTTCACTGTATATTTACTTAAAAGGTAAAAAGCATAAGGAACTTCAAATACATATCTCTACATATCTTAAAAAATGAAGAACTTCTAGATAAGACTTTTAAATTAACAAAAGTAGCATTAACAAAAATAGAATGTGTGATATTGTTAGACATACAGTTTTTGGAGTTTTGGAGTCAATAAATTTGTAGATGGCTTTCTTGTGGTACATACGGGTTCGGCTAAACCTATAAACACCATTTCCTAAGTTATAATTTCGAGGCCTAATCCGACCTTTCTTTGCAGCTTTTTTAGTCTCCACAGGAGCATTTTTGTTCTCCGGAGACTTCGCCTTTGATTCTTTTGTTTCCTTTGTGTTGGTCATCTAGAACATAAACATAAATTCATTGTAATACAACTATTTATAGATAGCACAATAATCATGCACTTATATTTCATTCGAATATTCATTCTAAACAATAAATTAATGCTAGCATAGTCGACAAAATTGTATATAAAGTTTCAATAGAGTTTTATTTTAATTTATTTCTATTATCGTAACCTTTTATTAAACATATCCATCATGTTTTGCAGAGGTTATGTCACGTTTTCGTAAATCTTAAATTTCAAACAAAAAATAACCGATAATTGGGCTAAACTCTTTATAAAATATTATTACGATTTTAAAACTAAGGAAATGAATGTTATTTCTTTTTATAAGCCAACAAAATGTTAGATTCTAACCTTTCCAAGTTAAAATTAATCAAATTTAAAAATATATTTACAGAAAATATGGTATTTTTATTAAAGAAGAAACCTAAAATGTATAAAATTTGATAAAATATATAGTTTTTCTTTTATTACAACAAAAGATTACTTGGATAATATTAGGTGTGTTGATCTAATTCCATCTTACCGTAAATCGTACGACTAAAAGAACCTACACCAACATATATTCTGTCTTCTTCTAGCAGTTATGTTGTGTCTTTGTCTGAGACATTCATGATTTTAGATAGTATTTATACATATGCATGTGTCACGCATGCGTAGAACGTCCTTTTTGCTACCTTTGGCCCTCCATGTTGATTTTTTAGGACTCACTCAGCGAATGCTTTCCCCTAGTGAGTGACATATTTCAAACCACGGTCATATAAACGTATATATGATCGTGTTACTAAATAGACAAATAAATAGATCCACAGTTGCATAAAGGTTTTAGAGAACTCCCTATGTTATAATTGTTGATTTTTCACAACTAGTCTCGACTACGATCATATAAACAGGTTTCGACACTTTCATACCGAAGCCTAGGGAAAATCATCCGAAAATTGAATCGTGACTAGTTGTGAAAAATAAACATGGCGGGCAAGAAGGTTCTCATTCTGCGCCTGCATGACATGCCATGAATGACTCAAATAGAGATAGAGATACTTTACTTATCTCTGTCGGTCTCGCAAGAATGCGAATTTTGTCGTCTTCCATGTTGGTTCTTTACAGCGAGTCATGATTCAATTTTCGGTCGGTTTTCCCCAACGACTGTCGAGATCTGAGATCTCTTCATATGATCATGATTCATTTATATAATCATGAGCTTCAGTCTATGAGTGTCGAGAGGTCAAGATCTTTTTACGGATATGATCTGTATATCACTAGATTCTGATATCATCGATGATCTTATATATACATTTTTTATATTAATATTGCCTGGGAAAGAAGGTAGTCATATACATTAAATAATTTTCTAAATGTTTTCTAAACGTAATAGCATTTCCTCGATAAATTTTTTAATTGACAGAAAATAGATTAAATGTGGAAAATGATAGATTTCTTCGTAACCAACTAAAATGTGATAAGGAACTTCTTAGAAAGTACTTTAGATGGCAGAATTTGTGCTTTCATTGAAATGACGTTTCTGTGGACACGTTGTCACACGAATCTCCACACAGTCCGCTTATGCGCATGCGTTCCAGAACGCTAAGGAGATTTTCGATTCGCGCGGAAGTAGTGTGACGATTGTTTTGGAGAAAATTGAGGGGATCTGAGCATAAAGTGGTATAAAATAATGTCAGGAAAATCGAAAGCATTTACCAAAGAAGAAGAGCTTCTTCTTCAAGATTTCTCGCGAAATGTGTCAACAAAATCTTCAGCGTTATTTTACGGCAATGCTTTTATCGTTTCGGCTATCCCCATCTGTGAGTACACATTCTCAAAATGTTTAGAAATATGATTTATACCGCTACTTTGTTGATATTTATAAATTCTATAATAAATTTTAGTATATGTTTGTATTATGGTTTTGTAAGGAAGTAAGTAATTACATGGAAACTATAGCGTTTTTGAAGATAACCTCTATCTTTTTGTTACAGGGCTTTTTTGGAGAATTCACTTGATTGACATCTACGCTAATTTAATTTCCTTCGTTTTAGTAACATTAGCGAGCACATATGCTCTTGCTCTCGCGTATAAAAATACAAAATTCGTATTAAAGCATAAGGTATATATAGAATGGCAACAGAATGTTTTATTAGCACAATGTTATGGGATTTATTGAAAAAGACTTTATATTTTTTAATAGATTGCAGTAAAAAGGGAAGATGCAGTGACGAAGGAAATGAGCAGAAAGTTATCAGAAGACAAGAAGATGAGCAAGAAGGAAAAGGATGAAAGGTAAAAAGATTGTTATTTACAGATTATTAAGTACAAAGTATATAAATATATATATGTACATATATAAAACTGAAATACATGTAAAATAATCAAATTTTCAGGATTTTATGGAAGAAAAATGAAGTAGCTGATTATGAAGCAACAACATTCTCAATTTTCTACAATAATGCTTTATTCTTAGCTCTTGTAATTGTATCTTCTTTCTACATTCTGAAGACATTCACACCAGCTGTAAATTATGTATTTTCCGTCGGTGCAACGAGCGCATTGTTAGCGCTATTGTCAACTGGATCTCAATAAAATGTATGCTGTGTAGAATGCATGATAATAATCATTTAAGTTACCAAGATACCTGTGTGAAGCTTTGTAATTATTTTCATGAGTGAATGGACACATGTAATAAAAATGTTTTTATTTATGATAATTTCATTAATCTGCCATACTAAATTCATCTCTAAAACGAAATTGTTATTAAAGAATATTTTCATGTCTTCGTAACTTAGATTGCAATTTTAACTGTGTTGTAATAACATCAGAATTATGTGTACTTTATATTTAATTACATAAAAAATAATTGATCATGTTGGTTTCGCATCATTTGTCCGATTACAACGTTTGTCAAGCTGCCTAAAAAACGGCTGAGGAAATCAATGGACCGTATGCTTATCTTTCAGAGAATTTCATAATCCTTCTTTTCAGCATTGTTAACAATATTTGTGATACGATAGTAGTTCGAATTATGGTTTACCAACATTTACAAGAGACTAAATATTTTCATATGAATTAAACCGGTTCTATTGCAGTTGACGAATTATAACGGATCGCAGATTGTAATCCATTATACGCAGTCCAACATTGGCCATTCTAATGCTTTATTTGCTTGTTTAACTTGGATTTGCGCCAGCGTATAACCCATCGAAAGAAAATCTCTCGCCAAATTGTATATTCTATTCCTGTGCAGAAGTGAAAATGTAAACATTCACTTATACTATACCGTGTTATTATCATTTGCATTTTGTTGCGTAAGAGTCGCTGCACTTCGATATACACATACACATATGTAATTGGTAATTTAAATTAATCGTTTGCTATGAGAAATTGTGCGATGATGTACAGTTTGTATCTCATTGTCAGGGATAAAAGATTTATTGATTTATGTTTATTAGGACTTTTACTATGTCTTTAAACGCTTGCATATTGTGGAATAAACTTATGCGTTTCGAAGGTTTTTATAACGTAAGAAACGCATATTGGCACAATCAAGATTGTGCATTTGGCAAAGACATATCAGTTTCCTTGTTTGATTTATGCCACTACGTGATATTCACGTAATTTAAGCAATTTTCTTCGGATAAATTGAGATTCGATTATTACGCAGGAAATAACAAAAATTGTAGCCTACCAAAAACAACCAGACTAAATATTCGATGGTTGCTTGGATGGTGGCGATCGCTGATGATTACTAATTTACAGCTTTTACTATGCAACGTGTTACTTAGCTGTGTGCATTTTGGATCTTTTCCAAATGTTGAACCACCTTTTCCAGACAACCCGCCGATTCTTGCGAATGATTCGGGTTACCTAACTCATCTTATTATCCGGCAATTTTCCATCAATAACTATCTCGTTACGTGTTTTACTATCGTGATTGATCTGCAGTTGACAAAATCTCGAAGAAATGAACAGTTTCAGATTTTTGTGTACAATGAGATTTTTGTTGTTCGTTCGATCTCAGGTTCACGCTGCATTTCAACGTCAAACAGTCGAGTCAGCTAATGTTACACAATTTATGAGTTGTTAGAACTCCCCTTGTCATCAAAACAATTACATCATGCACCAAGAAAGCGGACCGTTTTATTTGAATACGTACGATCGAAATTTGAAACTTATGCAATGAATAGAGAAATTTAGTAGTTCACTAATTGTATATGAGATTAATTTGAGCATAGAAGGCTCGTAAGCATTCTGAGCAAGAGGAAATTTGGGCAATTCTTCTAATTAATTTAAGTCGTGTAAACATATCACGGATAACATTGTACTTTAGACTTTAAACAATGATATTTCTTTTGTTTTCTCGTCGCAGAGTGAAGGTTTTGTCTTAATTCCAAACTATAAGTTTCACATCGATTTCACCACTGTATGCCTTTGTCGTTTTACTGTCGTTTACGCTGACCGCAGAATTTTCATTCTCTATTTTCGTACTGGTACAGCAATATCGTTTTCCTCTTCTCAAAAAGACATACACGCGACACATAGTCGTTTCAATGAACAAGAATCAAGTGAATACGTTGTTCCAGCGCGCGTCTAAAATTAAAAAGGAATTCATTCCGTCACAATTTCTTCGCTACAACCTCCTCTGCTACATAATTTCAATCCTGAATTATTTATGATGTTGCACGATACTTTCCTCGTAAAAAAAAACTCCTGCTCACCTTTATAATCCGTTTACAATGATTATATCTAGAGGCAATGAGATTTGTATTCTGCTTTCCTTTGAAATAGTTTATATAATATTGAAAAGTAAAGAATTCGAGTATTTTAACACCCCGTTAATTTAAAGAATACTACAAAGTTCAAAATAATGAAGCTTTAAAGCTTTATATAGCTATAGAAGTTTACCTAAACATAAATCAAACTTAAAATTTAAAAAATATATATATATATGTGTATGCATGTCACTATGTACGTGTACAGATATAGTCCAGAATATAGATACAATTAATAAGAATCCATCTGATTTTAGAGATACCGCGGGAGGAAAGAATAAACGAAGGGGGTCAGAGTCTGGAGTATCGAGGAACGAAAAGACGGCCCTGATTTCGAGCCTCGCGGCATCATCTGCGTCTGCATCCCAGAAATAGCGCAAGCGCCTTTCCAAAAGCTTTAAGGCCCGTGAAGAAGCGGATAGAAGAAGCTGACGATTGGCTGGAGGTTGCGGGGTGCGGTCCGGCATCGCCACGCAACCGCTATATCCTCCTTTTCGAATATTACCGCGACGATGGCCGTTCCTCGTGACAGTGTTCGACAGACAGCAACCATACCACCTACGTTCTAACAACGTAGAGAACGTAGAGAACCGCCACGATTTTCTATTTTTCTCGTCGCGAATAATCAATTTATCATTCGCATTCTCCACGACGGTTTTTTTTCGTCGTGTTCGATTGTCGTAGCCGCAGTGTTTCTTAAGTTCCTCCTTTATGAGTAAATTCGTTTGTTAATTTCAACAAGAAAAAAGAAAGTAAAACGTTCAAAGTAAAAAATAAAAAGTAAAAAAAGTAAAAAGAGAATCGCGCCACCATGGTATGTTCTATTGATGATATCGTAAGTCGTCGCCCTGGTAAACATACACGTTTTCCTATTATATATTCTCTCTATTTATTTATTGTATTTTTTTCTCTTTTTCTGGTCTAATTCATCACTGTGCCTCGCCTTATCTCTATGGTTTCTCTTCACTCTTCATTCTTCACTTTTCGCTCTTGTCTCGTGTTCGTCGGACGAATTGGAATTTCGAATATTTTATCAAATTGGAAGATATACTGCTCGGAGTAATTCAAGAATCAATTTGAACAGGAAGTTTCTCTTTTCAACTTATTTGTCATGGAATTTGTAAAAGCGAATGTTCTAATTATTTCGAGTAGTGTATTCAACACATTTGAATGTGTTCGCTTCAATTACACGTGTTAAATGTATCAGACACGATGCAACAGGTGTAAATTGATAAGAACGACTACTTCGAAACATTGATTCCTCCGCTTCTGCCGCGGTGTGCTTGCAATCTGCATCCACTGTTCTCTCTGTTCTCTTTATTTCTCTTTTTTTCATTGTAATATCTCTTCTGGCCTGTTCTGATTTTTGTTTTAGAACTTTTTAATTTTTACTTGTCTAAACAATAACAGTGGTTATGACCTAACAGTGACCGAAATCGGAAATTATCGGTCCAGAGATGCGAGGTTTTGGAAACGTGATTGTTTCTTACACGGCGAATTTCCTCGGGCTTTCCCTCCTCATGTTGATTTATTAATTAATTTATAACCAAAATAAATAACCATTTGTTAATTAAATTAGAATTGGATTAGATAATAATGTGCGTCTTAATATTTATCGTTATGTTCAAAAAGAATGTATTACGAATGTAAGAAAAATTGTTGAGTGAAATGTGAAATCGACAGGAAGAAGGAATATAGCCCGATGTCTGACTATTCACGATCGTTTCTACTTTGTTCAGTTCCAAGCGTCGCAAAACTCGGGACAACTTTTTCAACTTGAACTCTATTGCAACCATTGGTATTAATCGAGTAACAATGGATAATAATAATACAAAAGAAGTAATATTCAATTACATTAAGAAAAGACAGAAATAATGCACGAATTTTCTAAAAGAAAAGAATCGCTAAGTTAACCATGCACGTCCACTTGGAAATCTCTTCGAATTAATTCTAATAGAGTAAAGGAACGATGTTTAAACTGATCAAGATCGATTTACGATTGATTGAAACTTTCCTTTTTCCGCTCGATCTGTGATACGGATGTCAAATTTCATTTTTTTCTGTTTGCAGGCCGACGAACTTCCCCCTGAACAAATTGCGGGTAGGTACATCAACCAGTTATTAGATATTAATATCCTAACGTTTAACATTCTATAACCACGAATTAACAACAGATAAAGTCTTTAATCCACGAGATCAGTGACAATTCAATCTTAAATTATGAAAATGAATTCGTGATCTAAAGAACGCTTCACAACACCAATACTCTAGTCTAGGTTTTTCAAATCGAATAAGGAGTTTAAAGGAAAATGGCGCAAGTGATTATGTCTTTAACTTGAGAAAGTTGCGGTTAAAGATAATCTTAAAAAGCATATCTGTATGTTTGTTTCTAAGCTTAACTTTATGTGTAACTTATTATAAAGTAAAAACTTTTGTGTTATTTTTCTTAAATAAAAACAAACCTTTTATTCATCTAAGGAAGATTTCTGTTATTAAATCAACACAAAAATTCGTTGAAAATTCAGAAATAAAAATCCGAAAACAGAGTCTTTGACAAGTGTCACGATACAACTCGGCGCACCATTCTTGGCTTTCCGGTATTTCGCGTCGAAATCGTATCATGTTTACTGAACACCGTGTGCTAAATTTAGCAAAGGTTTACTGTTTCTTCTTTATGTTTCCCTTTCGGTTGCTTAATCCTTCACGTCAACGAGAAGGGAGCTTGTTTAACCTATCCAGGTTATTTCTATCCATTTCACCGTGTACCTCTTAAGGGGTTAATCATTCCGGAGCATACCGTCGCTATATAGGTAACCCAAGATGTATCTGTAGGTACAGTCTGTTCATAGTTTTATATCAGAAACTACGTTTCGAACAAGAAAAGAATGATCTCTGTTCGAATGCCAATCTGAGAACAAAGAAACTCTGTTAGGGAACCGTATGATTTCGACATACGTCAAGGCGACATAGTAAAAATGGGGGAAAATATAGCACTCGTGTACAAGAGGGGAACTTCCCAAAGATTTGGAAGACTTCCATGGATCCAATTTTTATTGTAGTTTTCTGTTATATCAAGATTCAATATAATCTGATTAGAGAATTTGTTTAAAATTTTTAAGAGGAAAGATAAAAACGAAGCGACGAATAAACGGCTCAGATAAGTTATTTGGACGGCACGTTCCTAGAGTTTATTTGCGCTTCAATTCAATCGGGGGCAGCCGGTATAGGCTGCCTATGTATAGCTGCAGAACCGCCTTACTCGCCTTAGTGTGATGAGGAGGTATCGTGTGACGATTCGATCGGAGAGAATCGGATCGGTAAAAATAGAGGAAAGATTCTCCAATAGAATCGAAAAATAGAAACTCGTACGTTTCGCTGTCTCTAAAAAACGAAACATCCGGGCTATAATTGCTAGACGAAGGAATCTGTCTTCTATTAAATATGTATGGCATTCGTCAGATTTTTCAAGCTAATATCGAACGGAAAACTATTATATTATTAATCTATAATGAAACCATTCAAAGCAATTCTTTAGTTAGTTTTTATTTCATTATTATTCATACAAACGTATATTTTATATAAGTTAAAAGAAAAGCTCATAGAAAAAAAGATGAATACTTTTGGCTGCCTCACAAAATTGCTTTTCTTTTACATAAGAATATTGAATGAAATGGATATTTTTTAAAAGGAGATATTATTAGAAGATCAGTAAAAAATAAATAATTGCATAAATTAGTTCAAAATTTCTTCACACTATCAGTCAACAACGATAAATAAACGTTTTAACCAGCGTGAACGTGATGCATCAAGCTAAATAAGCTTTGAGCCAGAATCGTGAGCGAAAGGGCATTAACATCAGTTTCTAAATTCGTAACCGTACCATAGACAAATTTTAACGCGGTGAAACACCACTTACGAGTAATCAGATTTTTCCCCTAAAACATACATACTATCTTCAACCTGATGTTTTACGTTCCACCAAAAAAATATTTAATCGTAATTTTTTCAGTCCTTCGCAAAGCGTTCGACAGCTTTGATAGGGAGAAGAGTGGTAGCATTCCTACCGATATGGTGGCCGATATCCTCAGATTGATGGGTCAACCTTTTAACAAAAAGATTTTGGACGAACTAATCGAAGAAGTTGATGCAGACAGTACGTAGCATTAATCCAATGTTTATCTTTGTCAGATACTCGTGTGATATTCGCAGTTTGTCCAATTTTATTAACTATAGGAGCTTATTTAAAATTTTGTCATTTTACAATATGTATTAATTTAATTTAACAATAAGTTAAACTAACGCAAATTTCTGAATGGAATTTTGTTTTTAATTGATAGAATCCGGTCGTCTGGAGTTTGAAGAATTCGTCACGTTAGCCGCAAAATTCATTGTTGAAGAGGATGCGGAAGCCCTAGAAAAAGAACTTCGAGAGGCTTTCAGGCTCTACGACAAAGAAGGTAACTAAATATATGTTTTACCCAGTAACACTATTCTATGGCGTCTTCCTTTTCATTATCTCCTATTTTATTGGATAGGTAACATAGATATAAGCAATTTGTTTTCTTCTTGTAAGAATGAAAGGGACGCAGAAAGAAGCCCGAAAACATGTTTCTCTCGTAAATGTTTTCGTATTTTGAAAGATGTTTGTCTGACTGAGCCAAGGAAGATTCCTCTGAAAACACGCAATTTCACTGTTGTTGATAATTGTAGTATCTACTTTTTACTGTATATAATCTACCGATATTCTTGCATCTCAGTTTCTTCATCCTCACCAATTTTTTATACATATTTTTCCTGCGTCTTAAATTTAAACATTAACACCAAACAATACATGCCGTAAATCCATTACTATAATCATTCGGGATCTCAGATAAATTAGATATTAAAATGAATGGAAGTGGTAGAGGAAAAATGGCATGAAAGAAGAAAGAAAGATATATTGACCGACCGAGAATAACCGATTCTGCGAAACCTGCACTGCGTAAAAATATTGCCGTTCTCCGTTTCGTATCAGGGAAATGAAAGCCGACCGAATTTGAAAAGGCTTACGCCTGTGGGAACACGGCCAAGAATTGAGCTCGTTTCGTCACCCAAGTCTCCATGAATTATGATCCAACGCCAAAGACTTTCAGATGTGTACTAATGTGACTACTTCGTTCACCGTTTCCTCCCCTCCACTAATGTACAACGATAAATTATATTTTTCAATCTATCCGTTGAAAAGCAATGGTCGATGTTCAAGGAAACTACTCGCTTAGAACTTTTAAATTAAAAGATTTCTTTTGTTATAGGAAATGGTTACATACCCACTACGTGCTTGCGTGAGATCCTCAGAGAACTGGATGACCAATTGACGGATGAAGAACTGGATATCATGATCGAGGAGATCGATTCTGATGGATCTGGCACCGTTGACTTTGATGGTAAGGAAAAATAGAACAACTGTTAGTTAATTATCGTGGACTGGAGATTTAAGTGTGGACTGTTTTTTTGACAATTGGACTTATTTTATTTTATGGTTTGTGTAGTTATTATTTTGGAAGTACTCTTAAATTCATATTAATCGTACCCAACATTTTGATAAATGTTTTCAAAGTATAATTAGTAACAGAATAAATAGTATGTGATATCATTTGTTATCACGCTGGAGAGTCCGCACGTGCTGTCTGCTGAGTACATTGGGGTTTATTTATACATGATCGGCGAATCAGGACCATCGACCTCTCTTATTTCACTATTTATTTTATTACTTACTTACAAGTTTAAGAGATTAGCGTAATCTTTTATAGCTCTAAATCTTCAAATCTGTTAGAATCTTTTCCGTTACAATAATCCATTTCTTCTTATAATGAATTTCTTTTACTTTTCGTCTACTCTAAAGATTTACTATGAAGATGTACAGAATATTTAATATTTAGAATATCCATGTTTACAAAATAGTGGGATATTCCAAGCTTTTACATAAAATCTTTCAACTTTCTAACGATTGCGTATTACACAAACTACTTACACTTACCCAATTCCAACATTGATACAGAAATCTTGGCATCTTTCTTCATTTCCTAGAACGACGAATATATTTCATCGTTTATCAACAATAATTTATTTCAATGTAACATTGCCAATAGTCACAAAATATACGAATCAATAAATAAGTCTCAAATGTGTTTACAAATTCGAGGAAAAATATAACTGCTTCCTTTGTTTGTCTTGGATAGATTAAAAATTTGCTAATTGTTAATATTTCTCTGACATATCATATTTCACATGTTACTATATATATGTACATATTCTCTAAGTCTATAAAGTGATTTAGATGGCACATATATACATATACTAATTTTCTTCATCATACGTATCTTTCACGGGTGGTATCATTTTCGCTTCATTTACGAACTTTGTTCGATAACATTAGATAGAATATTTTTAATTTTTTAAGTATATTAAGTATATTTTTAAGTATACAAAATAAAGAAATATTTTTTTAATTAAAATATTTAAAAATATGTAAGTAAAATATTTTGTTTCAGAGTTCATGGAAATGATGACCGGAGAATAAATATCCTGGCATGTCAATGTTTCGACTCAAAGACAATACAAGTGCGGCAGTCGCGATCAACTCTCAAACTAATTATCTGCGTGTCTTTTAAAACCCAAAAAAGTTATAATGCAAACGAGAACGGTGCCTAAAAGCGTGCAATGGTTATGTCTTCTAACGTTACGACGCGTGTTCTTCTATCTTCTAGCTCTTCGGATCTCGGAACGATTTGAAATGTCTTCAGTGTCACGAAAATGGCCTCGTTTGTAGATTTCTCTTCTATTTTAGCGAGTGCTGCAATACGGGTCCCAATACATTTGCATCGCGCCTACTAAGTTTTTCATCGACAGTATTTATTTGTTGTTAATAAAACTCTATTGAAAAGATATTAAAATTTATTTTTCTTAATGAAAGATGTTCGAACAATAATTTAGTTAAAAATCTACATATTGCATAATATTGTTCAGGAGGAAAAACGAAACCAAATCATTAATCGCCTAGACTTTTTATTTCTTTAACATTTGATTCATAATCACAATAATTTGAGATTTCTTTGTAATTGACATCTTAATAGTCATAATTTTAATAAACATAACGCAGTATAATACTTTTAAAAAAATAGAGTAGCTAACAATAGACTAGAAAGTTCGATAACTATAAATAGTGGCACTAATAAACTATGAAATTTTATTCCGACCAACTTGTTCTAGAAATCTTATGGTCGTAATTGTGAGAGTCTCAAAACTCTCTTTCTCTCCCTCTCTCTCTCTCTCTCTTGTTAAACAAGTTTATAAACTTGTTAATGCGTGTTGACGAGAGGATCAAACATAACTGAAGAAATAATGCATGACTTAGAATATTACTTGCACAGACGCGGACTAGACAATTTACAGAGATAATAGAGAATAACTGGTTTGATTAGGATTAAAATCCTTTATTCGAGCGTTGAAGCATTTTCACAGAGAACTTTTATAGATGTTCCCACTATGCAATTAAACTTTTATTTAATATTATATCAGAGCAGTAATTCAGATACTTTTTTAATTCGATATTTTATTCGTGCAGTCAGACTACTTTCATGTACACTAATTTATTTATCTACTATCACGGTACTTGGAATGATTCTATATGCTATTTCCAATGGTCCTCATGCTTAGAAGTTTCTTTCTCACATATACATATCTATATATGTATGTATATACAATATATAATAATTTCTAAATGTTGATTTATGTGTCTTTTTTATCTTTTTTGTATCCTTTTTTAACTAGAATAAATAGTATTGTTTACTAGAAAGATTAAAACGAGAAAAAAATATAATCTGATGCGCTTAAGATTCTGCGAGTCGTGTGTGCGTTTTTGATATAGTAGCTGAGCAAAATATTTGCAAAATAGAAATATTAGAAAAATAAAGAAGTTTTGATCGGTAACTTGATTTTCTTCGTCGCTCCTCCTCATTGTACGTACCGGAATCTTCTTATACGAGAGTTTGCAAATCATCATCCTCCAAGCTTTTATTACTGGGAGGTGACAACAAATGTCACATTTTAAACAAATGAGGAAATTCATTGCTAATTTCGCGTACTGATTGTTGATCTTCCTGACTTTCTCCAGTCTCCTCACAAAATATTCTACAACATATATTTTTACATTATGACAGTGATAACAGTTATGTTATGGTTACGATTATGATGCAATAGTACTATGACAAATACAGACCTTGTAAAGCATTTTAATAGGTCTTCTGAACGATACTTATGCTCATTATAACTTGAAGTACGAAGTACTCTTCGACATAATTCCAAGTATTGTCTGCGCTGTAATGTCAATAATCATGTCACATCTTTTATTTCTGTAAGAGGGGTAAAAGCATGTACATATATTTCTAAGTACCTTATCACCAGGAAACATATCATACAATTGGCGCAATATAATATCAATTAGAACTTTAACGTCATTTGTATAGAATAGACCTGCTGTGACATCATTGTTGAACAGATCGATAAATAATTTCAACACAGAATGCGGCGGCGGTGGTTCATGATCGAATATTCGCACAGGATCCTCTGTAACAGATCACAGGTTTGCTGGAATTTCAGTTTATTTCATGTAAAATACATCTCGTTTTGTCTCACCTTCCCTATTGAATAACAGTAAAATCTTCTCAGTAAAGTTCTTTGCCACTGATCTTTCTTTCAATGCATTTAGAACTATATTTTCTGAATTTGTGAATTGTAAATTGTATGATAGTATTAAATTTACAAACAAATCCGGAATTTGATCTTCCAAATCCATATCAGGTGGATTTTCTATTAAGTCCAAAATAAATGCTATAAAATCCGAACCTAATTGCTCTGTAATAAAACTCAGAATTAAACGTTGTAACATATAGAAAAAATGTCAGGAAAGAAGATGTAATAGACATAACGCATTACCTACTTTACTCACCCAAATGTGTAATTGGCATGGGTTCACCCATTGAAAAAATCATAGTAAGTAGTAATGAAGAATAATTTAATTTTGTTACATTTCTAGGATTGCTCCTCATATCTCTATATTCAAAGATATATCAAGTCATTATTAGAGTGTTATATTAAATAATACAGCTTACCCAATATTACCTTGCTAACTCCATAGGCAATATACTATTTAACATTATAGTCAGGATCACAGAATCTAGACTACACATTACTCCAAACGACTGTAAGAGCAATTGCCTAATAGTCCATCTTGGTTCCATTTGATAATATTGTATCAATATATTAACTCCATTATATTGATTCTGTTGTAAAACATATCTAGATACATTTGCATCTGCGTTAGTCTGTGAAATTAACAAATTATTAACTGATAGAAACGGAATAATTAATTTTTTTAATACAATAAATATATGATATACCAATATAGAGGTGAGTTCTTTTATATAATCAACAATAATAGATTCATCTTCATAAAGCATCCAATTTCTCTGTTGAGAATCTTCCTTACAAGAAGTAAGCTCTGTAAAGATTACTTTCAATCTATTAGCGTCATATGTTTCCTCTATACTCATTTGCGATACCGTGAATGGTGTTTCTAACTGATGCAATAAGGCATCAAAATAATAGCTCACATTTTGGGGCAACAATTGTTGCAATCCAGAAACAACTACCGTCACTGCTACCTTCGACATTTCGTAGCTTAATTGTGTATTTCTACGTACTTGGTCAAGTAACTGATAAGCAGTATGAGAGTTAATATCACATAATGAACCTTTTTTCTTTATAGGCGAATTAGTAGGAGTCTGTCTGATATTGCTCTGAGAGGGACTCTTACGAACTTCTGCCTGAATTTTCTGTGACTCAGAGGAAGACTGATGTGGAAGGGATTGCATCCTTTGATCATTTGTAGGTGTGCGTTGGCATTGTGGGATAACTGGTGCTTCCTTCTGTTCTGTATTACTGTGCACAGTTGTCTGTGCTGTCATGTATGAGGTGTTACTCTGAACAGTATTAATATCTCCCTCTTGAGTATTACAAACAGGTGATGAATGTATTTCTTTATTAGGTGTTGTATTTCCAAAGTCTGGAGGCATCGGAGCTTGCTTCTTAGGTTTTTTACTAGATTCTGCTTGTTTCTTTTTCTCTATTAATCTCAGAAGAAGATCCTTCTTGTCTAAGTGTAATCCACTCTGTTTCTTAGTTTCAGCCTTCACACTTCCTATGCAGTCTTCCAGAAATTCGATCAATACTTGAGATGATACCTAGAATGTATTTCATTCTTAAAGATCTTCACATACTTATTACTACAATCTGATCCATACCTTTACAGTGGTGACGTAATTCGAGGGAATATATCCAATCTGGCCGTCTCTGTTAACGACCTGCCACCAATTTCTTTGTTTGGTATTGGTCTGATATAAAATAAAATAATCGCCCTCCTGAAAGCTGAGGGTTTTCGCGAAGGTAGCCTTGAAATCGTAGAGAGCTTTAAGCACTTCATAGTTCTCTAATGTGCGTAAAACAATGACAAAAAGGATTAGGTACTTAAGAAATACTATGAAAATTAGTAGCCGCAGAGAAATCGATTAACTAACTCACCTAACCTCATAAAATTATCACCCATGATCGCGTATCGAAATGGAAAGTAATATTTGTTCTCCAGGAGACAACGCCCAGGTGAGAAGTAAACAGGCGGAGAACTGCCTACCACCGTTCACTAATTTCACTTTCATTCGTGCTCGACATATTATTTTTCTACGGTCTCTCTTTTTGTTAGCTAACTACATATATAGAAGAATTTGACAGGGCCCTCTATATCGAAGTTCGAAAGATTGGACATAGCACAAGCCACTGATACATAACACGTGTTATATGTATGTATGCATTAATGTGTATATCAGTGACATAGGCTTATAACACGATCGTATACACAGATCTGGCAAGGTCCCGTGGTAAGGGTAGACTCTTAATAATGTCATAAGGTGTGTCCACGGTCGTATATACAGGTCTGGAAACTTCCGTGGTGAGTGATAGGTTTTTAGTGACCAGATGATGTTGATCAGTTTGTTCGCAATAAAGCATTTTAATCGAAATCTTAAGATTCGTTATGTAACGCCATCGTGTAGAAATACCCCAGACCTGATTAAAGGGACAAGCGACACCACTATAATGATAATAGAGACCAACATCTGTCTTACATATATGAATACTACTTACATATATATATATATATACTACTAAGAATAGTTGTATATTTGTCTACGATTATATTACTATTTTATGTCGAACTAATCTATAATAAATATCATATGATATAAATATCTTTTTCATTACTAAAAACTTTTGTAAACTCTGAAATCACACTATAATTCTACACCTTCAATAAGAATTTTATAATATTAACATATTTTAATCGTCAATAATATTTTGGACATGATATTATTTACATATATTATAGATAGTGTTGATGCATGATTACACAATTATTTAATGAATTAAGAAATACTAAAAACAAACTATTCAATATACGCATTAAATATAAAAGTATTATATATATGTATACATATTTGATTTATAATTATAAGTTATAATTTTATTAAAATTTTTTATTGGAAATAATAATACATATTTAATAATTTAAACATTTTTCTATACTGAATGAAATATTGTATATGTACTTAGTTTAAATACATAGTGAAAAATTATGAAAAGTACTTTATAGAGTAAGCTCAATGGTTTAGTTTATATTCTTTATTTTCAATACTTTCACCAAAGGGTGGCGTTAGATATGAACTTATATAGATATGAGCTAACTTATCGATTGTAGCGTTCTATAGTGGTCGATTTATAAAGTACAACTCCAGACATTAAGAGCATTACACCCTCTACTAGAGTTTCCAGGTTTGTGTATACGACAGTGCTTACATATCACAGTAGAAATTAACAAATATTTTGTAATTTAAAGGCAATATGTAAGAGAAAAGCACTTTAGCAAAAGTACTTTATCACCAAAATCTATATGAAATTTAATTAAATCAATGTTGTTTTGTTGCAATATAATGTTTATCATATTGAAAGAAAATAGGAAAATGAAATGAGGAAAATGCTTAAGTAATTAATATATATATTAATACATGTATAAAAAATGTAACTTTGAATTGGATAAAATGAAATTTAACTATATAATGTTATATATAATTAAATACATAAATATTTTATATTAATGTGAAATTAGTTTGTAGAGGTTTTGTAGAATTAGATAATAAAAAGCTGAATTGAAAGCAGTTTATTATGCCACTTTCCTCCCTTCTTACAGTATATATTCATAGTACAAATCAGTGACTTTTAACATATTAATTCAGAGAAGTTTAAGAAAATTTAAAACTGTTAACTCTGAAATGCATCATTAACAGGCTCATCGTCATCTTCATCTTCTTCTCCTTCGCTTTCAAACGTGTTATCCGGAATATCATATAATCTTATCATTGGTTTATTTGGATCTTTCATAATTAGATATTTTCCATCTTTCTGTTTCATGCAAATATCAATAATACATCGTAAAATACCCCATGCATTATCCATATTAAGATTGATTTGTGTTGCAAATTCATTTGGCTTGTATTGCTGTGTACCAAGAATAACATGTTTACTAGAATCTCTAACCATTGCTCTAGAGACATAACCGAATTTTAATTGGTCTGAACCTGCTAGTAATGCTTGGACGGTCCACTTAGCTAATTTGCAAGCATTGTTGCGTAATTCATTTGCTAATACTGCACCACGCTGTGTATCTAATTTTTGCCTCCATTCAACACCATTGGCTAATTTTGAGTCCCATTCATTTAGAGCCTTAATTGTTAAAAATTGAATTTCATTATTAGGACCTTGCATTACAGCATCATGTTCACATCTTGCAACAAGAACAATTCCATTATTTAAATCCCATTTTCTATACCGATATGCAACACTAGCAACATCACCTTCTTCTTCTTCTGAAATAAATGGGTTTCCTTCTTCAAATTTAAATCTAGGTTCAGTAGATTTTAGTACTTGTTGAGAAAAATTATGATTAATAAATGTAGCTTCCAAAGCTAAATTTCTAGGGGAATTTAAAGAATTTCCATCATCCTGAGGAGGTTCAACACTAGTTTCATTTACAGTTAATAAATCAAACTCAGTATTATCTCGTTTATCAAAGAATAGTTTGTCTCCAATTTTTTCGATTACGATATCCCAAGAGTAGTTGCTACGAGTGCAGCACATTATTGTTGCTAAAATTGCATCTGTAGCATAAACATTTCCTTCTGTTTTTGATAGCTTACGAATTATTGGATCATCAGTAGTGGTGACTGTATGGAAAATTCTATCAATTCTTTGCAGTGGCTTTTCACTTTTGACATTCACTCTGTCATAAGTTTTATCATAATATTCAAGAGAGCCGCAACATAAAATATCTTCTCCATCTTTAATACTAGGTAAAGATAGCTTTGCTAAACGTGGAAAATCCATTTCTTCAATAGTTACCCAATCAGGTCTTACAGTAACGGATGCGTCGCGAATTTTAATTGGTGGTTGATTTTTATGATTACGTAAACCTTGTTGTCTACCCCAACGTTTCGCTTGTCCTTTACGATCTCTCTCGCGAAGCTTTAATTTACCAAGTTGTTGCATTTGGCTCAACGAACCACGCTGGCTTCCACGGCCACGTAAGTTCCGTTGATTATGACGAAATCTGCCACCACGTTGATAAGGCGGTTTTTGTACACGGGTTGTATCAACCAAGTGGAAAGTCGTTTCATCTTCATCATGATAGTATGCATATTGGCTGCCTGAACCAAACTGTGATGTATATTTGTCTGTAAATAATGAAGATTTTCTGCATATAAAATATTAATTTATTGATGGAAAATCTAAATATAAAATTATTAATTTAATCATTATATAACCCTTCGCGGACGGAACGGTTCGAAGTCAGTCGTACCGCGAGGCCGAGCTGCTGCCGCGATAGTCATTTAAAATTGCCAGCGCACATTTCTGCTTAGACGCGATTTTCGTTCATAGCATTCCAAAATGTCAAATTCTAGACATATGTACATGCACAGATTCTCCACAGGATAAATAAAATGTCACACATATGAGTCTTTTAAATATATGCATATATGAGATATATGAATTTCTCGATCATGGCGACGTGTTTACGTGGGACACATATATGAGTTCCTTGGTCAAATTGATGGTTTACGCAGAACGCATATATGCCACGGTAGTCTGCACAGGGTTAATTTGGTGTAATGTGATCTACCTTATAGTTTTCATATAAAAGAAAAAGAATTACTACCTTTTAATCTCATAATGTCTTTTATAATATTGAATTTACTATTTTAATTAAATAATATATAAATACGAATTAGGTTTATATGACACAGAATGATTTTAATTATATGAGAAGTAAAATTGAAAATAATGAAATGAAGTATATAAAATCATATCTAAAATAAAAAAAAACTGTTAGTAATATAAATTTATACTTTATTAAGTATTATATTGATATTTAATTGAAAACGAAAGTCTTATATTACAAATATTAGATGTTCCTGATTTCCTAATATTACAAAAAATTTATAGTAATCTTATAAGAAAACATTCTTTTAGAATTTAATAAATAATATTGATTTCTTAGTATTAATCAGCTAATAGTAATTCAAGAAAAAAATTAAATTGAATTTATTTTAATTTAAAAATTTCTCATGTTATATATGGCTATAACTTATGGTTTATTATATTTTGTTAAAATAACAAGAGTTAGAATTGTAAAACATATTAAATTTAAGTTCCTTAACAAAATTAATAATATCTACATTGTTTAATTATTAATATACTACCAATAAGTATAAAGTGAAGATCTCTGCTTATTTTTTATGGTTAGATTATAATTATGATAGATTACAGTTAGATTAAACCTTAATAACAAATTAATAAATCTAGGACTTATAAATATACACTCCTAAGGAGATTAAAAATTATTGACTTTTCTTTTATATCATCTGATAGTCTTCGATGAATGTTATTCAAAAATACAAGTTAACGTTTAGGAATCCACCAGTTCAAAAGTTATACGTATGCAAGACCAAATAATTTTAGCATATTTTACATGTTACATCAATGTAATGACCAAAACCTAACCCTAATCTTAACTCTAAGCCTAACCTAAATTGGACAAATTACGGATAGAAACCAATATGGCGTCAAAGTGCATAATGTATAAAACAACTGCAAAATACTTTGTTGTATATACACAGAACTTTTGAATTGATAGATACTTAAACTTAATACTTGTATTTTATGATTCTACTTATCGAACACTACAGAATAAATAAAAAAGAGTCAACAATTTTTGATCCCCCAAAGTAAAGTTCAGTTGGTAATAAAAATATAATCAGCTAGATTCATAATTATTTTTAATAAATGACTTAATGTTAAATAGAAGTGTATAGGTTAAATAAATGATAACACTTACTGGGAAACTTTTTATCTTGGAAAGCTGGTGTAGTCCAGTCAGATATCTATGTCAAAAAATAAGATAAAAATGTGAAGAATCTCCATAAACAAAGGAAAAAGAAACCACATTTACAACGAACCTTGCCCAATCTGTCACCCTTTGAGAATGGTTGATAAGGTATATCTTTAAATTGATCAGGTAACTCACAAGGACCCCATCCATCGGGATTATGTTGAATTGCAGGAGCTTGAAAGTGGGCTATCTCTTCTTCTCTGTGAACAGCATCTTCTAAAACAACCACGTCGTCCGTCATTCTGTACTTTTAGTACGAAAGACGTGAGACACGATGGCACAACCTATTTGCCGGAAAGACCGGCGACGCCATGATACTTTTTACGATAAAGTTTCATTCATACTTAAAAAGGAAACATGGTGGCGCCATGCATCGGTGAAGAGTTAACTATTTGTTAGTACTACTGATTCACCGATAGATAGCGCAATCGTGTCCAAATAGTACTTTGCAAAAATTGCATGGAATTAACTAACTACGTACAAACTTGAAACAATATTACGCAGGAAAGATTTATGAGAGTTAAGGCTTTAATGTAATTCCTAAACAGTTCAAGAATTCGCCTTATAAATCTAGAAATTTCGTTTTTTAATTTCGTCATAAAGAGATTAGTTATAATGTTTTAAGATTTACCAATTGTACGATTTTTTAAACTTGCTTAGAACCACGGTCGGTAACTACCAAAGAGACTACATGTTTAGATAAAACTAGAGAGGGAAGATTGTTTTAATTAATTCCATTCACACTTTTCAAAATATAAAGAAGTTATTTGCTCCAGTTTATTACGATATTTATTAGGATATCAAAAATTTTATAAATGTGTATTCTTAGTTTGATTCAAGGCTGGTTTTCATGTGGTTTTCCCCATAGTACTAAATACAGCACTAAATAATATACATATAAATACTCACTTAGGTCTATAGTTTTCATGAAGATTTTTGTCATGTTTTTACTATTCCAGTATATATTTATATTTAGTGGAATAGTGCACGTGTGTTACGACATTGTGTGTTAGCGATTAACGCAATTTAAAGATAAGATATGTAAATAAAATTTAGTACATATTTAAAAAACATAATTAAATATTCATAGCAATTTATAAAAAATGAGCACCGTTATTCTAAAAGAAGCGTGAGTAATTCCTAATAATTTCTTAAAATAACGTTATTAAGTTTATTTTATGAATAATAAGACACTAAGAAAATATTTTTAAATATAAATTTAAATAAATTTGTATGCTTTTAAATAAGAAGGTTTTAATATGTTATTTATATGATATGCTATATCTATTTGTTTCCTATGAAATATTTTAATAAACATTCATTCGTTATTCATTATATTGAATTATATGCGATATAATTAGCATATATTACTAGTATCATTTCAGATCACAGATACTATGTATTTATGCATTAAAACCTCGTTTGGAAAAAGATTCTGGTATGAAAATATGATTTGTGTACATGTATTTAGCTAATTATGTTCAATTCCAGGTTCGAAGTTGAATCCAAACATGGTGCATTTTATACAGGAGGAAATGTTCAAGTATGTTGACTAAAAAATACATATTATTTATTTTTCTTTCCCTTATCATTTAATTGTTACTTTGCATTATAGTGGAGTACAAATGGACAATATATGTTCTGCCAAAAATATGGTACTGTTTCTATATTATCAGTAAAGAGTGGTACAGTAATATCTTATTTGGGAGGAAGCAATAGCAATGAAGAGGAAGATACAATCAACACATTTATTGCAAGTAATAATGACTTAAACATCATTACACATCACAAAAGTGGTCTTTTTAAATTATGGAACTGGAAAGGTACATAACATTGTATAATATATAAATATATAACATTACTTAATTTTATTATGAATAATTAATTAAATACAATAATATGCATACTATTATTACAGATAATAAATTAATTAAACTATGGAAATCTATTCATAAGGGTCCTGTAGTTCGTATTGCTCATTCTATTGAAAGAAATTTGATGGCTTCTGGAGGTAGTGATGGTACAGTCAGATTATGGAATTTACAACATCATACTTGTACTCATAATCTAAAAGGAATTCAGGGAGTAATAAGGTATTCATTTTAAACAAAATATTATATTTTCATATTATTTATAAAAATTTTAGACATATTTCATAATAAAATATGAAATCATATATTTGAATGAGAAATGTGACTATGCAAACATTTTCTAAAAATTGCATGTATTTAAATGATATATTAAAGATTTATAATTTGTATTATCTTTTGTTTTTAATAAAATGTGTATATTTTTCAATAATTTTATAAATGTTACAAATTTTGAGTTATTATAACAAACATTATTATTTTACATATGGAACAGAATCACTGAATGCATACTGCTGTAAAACATGCTGTAATTCTTTTAATTCATATAAATTTTGCAATATTCTGTAATATATTTCAAAAATTGAAAATCAGATGTAAAATTTTAAATTAACAAATTGTGTGGAAATTGGTTTTTATGATCACTCATTTCTTTTGCTATCATTGCTCATTTCTTTGCTATTTTCAATTACATCATTTTAAGATATATAATGTATAGTATATGAATTTTTATAAAATTTGTGAAATATAATATAATTTTAGTATTTTAGTTTTTTATCCAAATATTGAAAAAGAGCTTATCTTTGCTGCTGGCGATGATATCAAAATCCATGGATGGAATATTAAAACTGGTAAAGAAGAAATTATACTTTCTGGACATTTCAGTAAAGTTACTTCTTTATCTTTTCTCAAGGACAAGAATTATTTAGTTAGGTAATATATTGAAAGTACATTTCTTATCTTATATATTACTAAATATAAAATTTGTGATATGTATAATGCACATTGGTTTTATATAGTTCAGGAAGGGATAGAGTACTTATTTTATGGAATCTTTCTTCTGGATCACCAATACGAGTTTTACCAGTTTATGAGGAAATAGAAGATATATTTATAATACCTAAAAATATGTTACTACCCTTTTATAACAAAGATGAAAATGCTATACATGTTGCTGCTGCAGGAGAAAAAGGTGCAATCATACATTTTTCAATATTTATATGGATTAAATTAATATTTGTCAATTTTTTTGTCAAGAATATTTACATCTTATTTGGCTGTTCCAAAATTTTGTTTTTTTTTTTAAATATAATTTATATATTTTTTAGAATAATACAAATTTATAAATAATAATTAAATATTTATTTTGTAATCCAAATTCCCTTAGGAGTTGTAAAAATTTGGGAGATGAAGACTGGTAAAGAAGTATATGTGCAAAAAAATTCCATGGTATCAGCTGCGAAGGAAACAGGATCTCTATCAATTATACATTTACTTTATAATGATAGTAGTAATAACTTTGCTGTAGTTACGGTTGATCATAATATAATTATCCATTCATTAGAAACATTTGATTGCCTGAAACAGGTAAATTCGTTTTTTAAAAATAATAATAAAATTGATATTTTATATAATAGGCAGGTTCTATAATGAATACAATTTTTATTGTTATAGTTAGTAGGTTACAGTGATGAAATTTTAGATATTGTATATCTTGGAGATAATGAGAGTCATATAGCTATTGCTACAAATAGTTGTGATATAAAACTGTACAATATTTCAACTATGAATTGCGAATTGCTATGTGGTCATACAGATATTGTGTTATCTCTTGCTACTACACTTGCAAATGCCTATTTACTTATTTCTTCAGCAAAGGTATATATTGTATACATTTCATAAATTATTATTGAATTGAAATATATATATAGTTGCGAAAATTGCTTTAATGTAAGAAAAAATATTTATGAAATATATATGAAATTTTTAATAATGTTTCATAATTTATAGGACAATAGTATTCGAGTATGGCTTATGGATAAACAAACAACTAAAGTATCTTGCATTGCATCTGCTACTAGACATACTGCTCCCATTGGTTCTGTAGCAATTTCTCAAATGTCTGTAAAATTTTTTGCTTCTGTCAGTCAAGATTCATGTCTTAAATTATGGAACTTATCAAATAATATTAATTTTAAAGGTAAACAAAATACCTTTTTATATCATAAATTATTATTTCTATCACTTAGTGTTATTTTATGTGTTCAATGATTGCAGACACATGCTCTCTAAATGTTGCTCATACAACATTGGCTCATCAAAAAGATATTAATAGCGTGAATATTTCACCAAATGATAAATTAATTGCTACTGGATCACAAGATAAAACAGCTAAGGTATAATACATAAAATTCATTGTACATCAAAATATAGGATGTTTCTTTTAACACGTTGACTGCCATGACACCCGTATTCGGGTGTCAGCAAAGTTTCTGGTCAGGCCACGTAACCCATATTCGGGTGTCGCTTATTTGACTACTTGCGAAGGATCACCGTAGGTGTTCGAAAAGATATTCCATAATAATAAAACTGTTGAATTGTTATAAAAGTAATACGAAAATGGTTTATTAAAAAAATTATTTAGAATCTAAAACTTTAAAGCATACATAGCTGAGGTTGGTCGGGACAATTTGGTCAATAAGTTGTTGTTTTCTTCAAATTCATTTGTGTCTTTATTCGGTCCATTCGACGCCTTTTATTTGCATAACATAGTTTGCATGCGCGTCTAATGCTTCTTCCGAAATTTTCACTGCTATCTGACTCACTAAGAAATAAGTTTTCAATTTTTCTTTTCGACATTATAACGAATTAGGGCAGAGATTTTAAGTTATACCATTCGTTGCTCGGGCAAGATTCAAACTGATTTTTTAGAAAATGGAGAAATGAGAAACAAATGCGAAGGAATGGAAACAAAAGAAATGAGAGGTAAGACCACCAGTTGAGCGACTCGCATTATGAAAATGTCGATGAGAGTAACGAGCAGAGAACGCTTGGTACTGCTACACGCGTGGCCTGACAGAGATTTTTTTGAAAACAGGCGTGGCAGTCAATGTGTTAAATGGGAAGAGTGGAATATCCTCTGATAAAATATTTCATTTTTGTTAACATAAGACATAATATTCGAAAATTGAACGGATATTTATATGGATATAATGTTTATTTTATATATCTTCATAGACATTTTATATGTACTGTATTATTCGTTATGGTGCATAATATTGCTCTATAATGTTAGTATTAAATTTTTTTACTATTAATTACTAGTCTTCTAAATCCTATATATATCATTAGCTTCTGAAATACTGTATACAACTTCATTTCAATATAAATGCACTACTTAAGAAACTATCTCTGTTAAAAATACTTTGAAACATACTCTAAATGTTATAGTTATGGTCTGCAGATGATTTACAATTACTTGGTGTATTTCGTGGTCACCGTAGAGGAGTTTGGTGTGTTCGATTTTCACCTATAGATCAGGTACTTTTGACGACATCGGCAGATTCTACAATAAAACTTTGGTCGCTGACAGAACTTCAGTGTTTAAAAGTAATTATAATTATTTATTTGTTACTAATTGTTATTAAATTAGTATAACTCAATTATTTTTATTAAAATATATATTTATCATTATTGATAATTTTTTCTGTATGATAGACTCTTGAAGGCCATGAATCGTCAGTATTAAAAGCAGAATTCTTATCACGAGGAATGCAAATAATTACTGCAAGTGGAGATGGTCTTTTGAAGCTTTGGAATATTAAGACATCCGAATGTGCATGTACTTTAGAACAGCATGAGAGTCGCGTATGGACACTCGCAGGTGAATATTATTTTAACGTTTTTCAATTAATATATTATATTTATTATATCATACTTTAATTGTAGTTAGTAAAAATGAGAAAACTATTATCAGTGGTGGAAGCGATTCATTGCTAGTTATTTGGAAAGATGTAACTGAAGAAAATAAAATAAAAGCTGCAATGAAATTAGAACAACTTGCATTGGAAGAACAAAAACTAGCAAATTTACTACAAGCAAATAAATTAACATCTGCGTTAAACATAGCTTTAAAGTTAGAACGTCCTTTCCAAGTTCTCAAAATTGTAGAAAGTAAGTTTTAATTACGTATTATCAATATAAGCATGCATCATTTAATATAACTTCTTATATAATTATATACTGGATGATTCACTTAACTATAAATATCTTAAATTATACATTATATGGAAAATAGATTTGCGTGATATTAAGAAAGTATTAAATAGCACACTTCTTTTTATGAACAAGAAAGTTTTAAAAAGGATCTTGAAAAAGGTTAACATTTTCTAAAATATAATATACTTCTTATTTCTTATTATATGCATATATTCTTATTGTCTTTAAACTTAACCATTGATAAGATATTTTACTTTTAATTAGAGAACTCAGAATAATGAAGCAATACAATCTTTAATTTTAAAAAATTGTAGCTAAAGTCAAATTAAGTCTATATGCTCCTAAATATTAAAACACATTAGCATACATAATCATAAAAACGGTAGAAGTTTCAACCAAAGTTCTTTCGATAAATAAAGATCTTATGTATCCGTTCCTTTTTCTTATTTTATTTTGGAAAAGGTGTTTCTTTCCCACTGAGCTCTTTAATTAAAATAAACTTTGTTAAGTGGAACTGTTATTGAAATGTTTAATATTATGTAAAGTAAATTTTCAAGAAAAAGAGTAGTTATGTCACTAACGGTTAACTCCTTCCGGACGTAATTTCTGTGGTATTGGTCTCTCCAATATTACAATTCCGGGTAATAATCGAACTTTGTCCGGCAAGAGTTAATGTTACATGTGAAGATAAAGTGAATCATTTTACGTAAATTAATAATTGAACGGGAACTTTTTCGTTCTTCTTATGTTTTTTATTTTTCATCTATCAGCCATTTTAAAGGAAAATAATTGCCACTTTGAAGAAACAATTCGTGACTTAAAACCAATTTATAAAGAAGAGTTATTGAAGTGTGCTGTTACATGGAATGTCAATAGTAAAAATTGTCAAGTTGCTCAGGTGAGTTTTCACATAATTGAATATGTTATTCCTTCAAATAAGAAATTTGATTATAATTTTACATGTTTCTGTAATGTTCATGATTAATAGGTAGTCATAAATGCTTTAATGATGGAAATGGAAAATTTGGAATTCCAAACAAAATTAACTTCTACATTGGAATCTGTGATACCATATACTGAACGCCATTATATAAGAATTACAAAATTGTTACAAAATCTACATTTACTTACTTATACTCTCAATCGTATGAAACCACGTATTACGTCCATAAATATAAACTAAATGTATAACTAACAACTTGTATAAATTTCGTAACTTTATTTTTCATAACTTTCTTTTCTACATACCACACATGTGTATGTATGTGAATGCTTTTTATAGTAAATGGATGTAGATGGAGAATTTTTGTAGATAGCAGTGTTAGTTATTTAATATGTGAACAGCACATACCAAAATATTTGTAAATTTCGAAGAGTTTTTTTCTATTATAACTATAATATAAACTTATATTTCAAGAAAGTACAAAATTTCGTGACTTCTTTTATTATGGTATGGTACTTTCAACATACTCTGTATACCTTGTGTACAATACCAACTTAGTATTATATACAAGCACCTGAGTGTTCACTTTATAAAAGAATACTGTAAGTGGGAGGAATGGTTGGGTAATATTTGGTTTCTAGCTAATTTACTCAAGACCATGCATGTATATTCAAGAAAGAATCAGTCCAAGTTTATTAGTGAAACAGATAAGTCATCAGGAAACGTAAGATGGCCTTAAGAAGAATTTGTTCTTTCGTGTCTTTTATTTATATACTACAACTTTTACATTTAAATACATCTGCTATGTAAGTTATACTTAATTAAATCCATTCCTTTAATTTTTATTAAATTTAGTGACTCTAGTCTTGTAGTTAGAAATATCACTCAATTTTATATCTATGTGAAAAAGTTTGTTTAAGTAAAGCTTATTAACTTACTGAAAGCTTAATGAAGCTATTTATTTAAATAAATCTACATATTAATCTTATTTTCTACAATTTTAAATAAATACAAATTTTTATATAGTTACTAGCACAGATCAGTATCATGAAAAGACATCATCTTCATCCTAATAAAGTATATATTATAAAATGTCCAAAACTATAATTTAGTTATGTATATTACTGAATACATATTTAATATAATTTTTGTATATAAAAATTTTTGTGGCACTGGATAAATAGTGGTAAAAAGCTACTTTTTTTTAATTAATTTGGACACTAAAAAGTCTAAAAAAAAACATATTTTGTAAAAAATATTTATAAATACTATCTATTTGCATGCATAACTATTTAAAATATCTAAAAATATTTATAAGTGCTATCTATTTCCATGTATATTTTGTATGCAAATACATAACTAAATTTTGAAACACTTGTGTAAACATTAGTATTCAAAGTTGATTACATTAATCTTTAAATTATTGAAATTATATTTTCAACATTATTATATATTATATTATTTTATTTATACAGTTTTATATTATTTTATCTATATCTGAATTATTGTATGATTAAACAGCATGAATGAGGTAATTTACAAATAAAGATAAATTAAGAAAAGTATCTTTACTCTTCCATAATTTATCTATATTTATTATAGCTTTAATTATAATTGCAGTAATTATTACATTTTTATTTATAATTTTCTAACTTTCATAATTTTTATGTTGAATTAATAATAAATTTTAATTATAAAATAAGGCTACATACTCCTCCCTCTCTCTTTCTTATTTTGTGAAAATAAAGTATATGTATTATATTCAATATTACATTTCATCAACCAATTAAACTGTTTTATACTACATGTATATGCATATACCGTTAAATTACGTACATCAGAAGAAAAAAAAGATTCTGAATCATGATACGCAATTTTATGAAGAAAAATATTGATAACTTACATAAACAGTTAAATGTTTGATGTCATAAATTAATATGCTCATGTGGTAGATAAGATTTTATTGTTGAGATTGGTATTAAAGTCTTGATTAGAGCATTAATATTCGATCGTATTAGTTAATAAAAATTTTTTACTTGTCACACTAAATATCAGAATAAATAATGTAGATGATAAAATATGATACTTAATGATATTATAAACAAAATATGATAAATAGGTTAAAAATTTTATAATTTTTTAAGGTACTTATCTATACTTATTCTTATCTTATAAACTATGAAATATAATATATTTTTCATATCTGTTTATAAAGTTTATTTTAGTTGTGTTTATTCATATTTATTTCATGAAATAATCATATATCCATAGTAAACTATCATTGCTATGCTTTTCAGAAATATTTCAACTTGCAATAACAAAGAAATTCTTTTTATAATGTAGAGTCACATGCATTGCATTATGTCACCAGCATTAGTACAAAGCAACAATGAACTATTCTTACTACTTAGTAACGTCTGGAATTTTAATTCAAGGACTTTCTTTGAAAGCAGTTTTATCTTTTTACGTACTGAAGTATAACTAAATATCACTAACAAATATATACTATTGGTACTACTAATTAAAATATCAACTATAATATTATATATATTTTTATAAATTTTTTACAGAACTTTTTTATAACATTATTAATACTTTTTACTATTAGAAGTTTAAATAATATTACTAAGCTTCTGGAGGCATAGCTTTTTATGTGTATATGAAATTACATAAATTTCTTACAGATTAGAGAGCTGTCCAATATTAAGTAGTAGCAGCTCTATGACACAAACTGAACTTTTACAAGAATTGACAAATAATTGTCGTTATGATAAAATGACTAGACCACCAGGAGAAATTAATTCTACAGACCCAATTAACATATATACCAGGGCTTATATTTATACAATTAGATCTAATATGGCAAAAACACTGGTAGCTTGTGTTATAATTATATTTTATAACTTATATAATTTCTAATATTTGTTCTGCGTACATCTATAAAATAATAATATTGTTTTATATCCTTTATAAATATATATATAAAAATATTTTTTACAGCAATTTGATGTACACATGATGTTGCAATTTAGATATCTGGATAACAGGTTAAAATTTTCAAACATTGCTCCATATTTAAATCAACTATATGGTGGACAATTTGCGCATGATTTAATTTGGACACCTACTGTATATGTTTCTAATGAGCCCAGTTCTGCTATAATGGGAAATAGTGTGAAAGATATACTTGTTTCAATAGACCCATCAGGCATGGTCATACTGAATACTAGGTTTGTAAATATAAATTTACTTAATATTTTAAAAATAATATATTACGTTATCAAATATAATATTCATTCAACATCTTTATGTTTTATTCATTAATAATAATTTATAATAATTCAAATATAAAGTAAAATTAGCATAAATATGAAGCAATAAAAACATAATGTAAAGTAATAAAAAATGATTAAAAAATATCATTTATTATAAGTTTATTCTTTATTCTGCACTTTTTAATATGCTCTTTTATTTTAATTTTAATATAATATTTGTATAACTTAAAAATCTTTTTAGTTCATTGAATAAAAGTTTAATTACAGTAATATTTATGTTGTTGCAATTATTTGTTGCAATATTTAATTGATTATAAATTAATTTTTCCAATTTACGTTGCAGGAAGAGTAAACTAAACTATCTATAAACAATTAAATAGGTATTTTAATGAACTATATCATGACAAAAATATAATTTATTACTGAATTATTTAAAAGTTAGAATTCAATTATTCAAAATAAGATTAATATGTAAAAATATGTACAACATGCAACACATATTTTATGGCATGTAATAGTATAAAATTAATTATATATTTTTTTGTTCATTTTAATATAAAATAATACAATCTGTATAAATGGAAAGCCGATCAAAATCGGCTTTACGATGTGTTGTAAAATATTAAATTCCATTTGATTGTGCAAAATTTTTGAAATGAGAAGATACTTTTCCTTCCAACATGAACTCATGCTAATTACTGTATGATTATTGTTTACAGAGTTATATCAATTAAAAAATCAACAACTTTTTAGTGAAAATTTAATGATCCTTTAATTTTACTGTCTAATATATATCAGAGATTATTTAAAAGATGCTCTATTGTTGAAAGTTAAAAGCTTGCAATATTGCTTGTTTTAAAAGTAAAAATTATATTAAGATTTAACAAATTTTGAATGTTACATATAATGTTACTTTTATAATTTTCTTTCATTGTATTCACAATAAAAATAATAACATAATATGTAATACATAACTCATCCTTATATAATCTTATCTGCATAATAAACGTGATATATAAACTTTTATAGGTTGCAAGCTACTCTTAACTGTGGGCTTCGTTTGGAGAAATTTCCGTTTGATGTACAAGAATGTCCTCTTGTCTTTGAAAGCTGTAGGATGTCATAGTTATTGTACTACTACAATGTCAGCTATTTTATTCAACTGTGCTCCTTGGAATGAATGGAATTTTTACCTACAGGGACACACAATGTGCATGATATGGTGTTATATTGGGACCAAGATCCAATCATACTTGCAGACGAATTACACTTAACTGAATATAAGCTTTTTGACAAATGGGTTAACACATCAGAAGTATTTTATACTACATCGCAGCAACATTATGGTCATTTTGGCATGTATTTTTGTTATATGTAGTAAATAATATCTTAAAACTATTTTAATTGATAATCATTTGTATTTATAGCTGGTAATTTCAGTTCAATTAGTATAACATTTAAATTAGCACGCGAGATGGGATTTTTTATGATGGACTATTACATTCCATCTATACTAATAGTAGTCATTTCTTGGGTATCTTTTTGGTTACATATGGATGCGAGTCCTCCACGAATAGTGTTAGGTGATATATTTAAAAGGTGTATAACTTACTTTATGGGTGTTGATATTATAAGATAAATAATTAATTAAAATTTCTGTATCTAGGAACAAATACTATTTTGACATTTATGACTCTTGCATCCAAAGTAGAGAACTCTCTGCCAAAAGTTTCTTATATAAAAGCCAGTGAAATATGGTTTTTGGGTTGTACAATATTTTTATTTGCAGCAATGGTTGAATTTGCTTTTGTTAATACAATTTATCGACGGAAGTATGTATATGTTGTATATGGATATTACAAATATGAAATCTCATACTTCATACATCACTTACTGGTTATTAATAATTTTGAAATTATGTTTAGGAAAAATGTTCCCTTGAAAAAGGTAAATAGTAAATACATATTAAAATCAACGTTAACACCAAAACTGGCTCGAAAACAATTTCAAAAGAACACTACAGGATTAGAACGATCACGGTCTTGGTCATCACTTGATAATGCAAACACCAGTGAACAAGATTATTCAAGTCAAAATTACCTTACTGTGCATGTAAATATACAAATATATTATAGGAAAACATATCAAAGTATACGTAAGTTCTGTATTCATTCTTCATAGCAACTGTACTTTTATATTGCAGAGTTTTCCAAGTACTCTCAATATTCCTTCTGTTAAAATTGAAGAAGATAAAGATCAAGAATGTTCTATTGGGAGCATTATGACTGTTAATAGTACATCATCACCAAAACCTTTTCAACGAAGAGCAACTCTTGCACAGTTACATAATTTTACAACAATGACTCCACAAGAAATTGCTCAATGGATTGACAGACGTAGCAGAATTGTATTTCCTGTGGCTTTCATTATATTTAACATTCTTTATTGGTCTTTTATTTGGATATAAAAATGTTATAAATAGATTAAATATATAAGAAGTAATTTTTTTTTATTACATTGAAAATTACTAAGAAATTCTTGAATAATTACGAAAACTAACGAGTTGCATTTATGTAATTTAGCTGTATAAACTTTTAAATAGAAAAGTTGTTTTCTATAGTACGCGTACATATGTGATTGTTACTATGTGGTAGTTGTTTATTTATTTTATATAAATTGTTTTTAATGGAGAAAATAGATTATAAATAAATATAAAATATTATGACAGAAGACTATTAATTCATAATTTAAATCTTCATTCGTTCATTTCTTATTATTTTGAGTTGCATCAACCGCCGGGATTGTTATTAGTTCATTAGTGATTGGTTTGGTATAATCGATTGGCATTGATTTTCAAACTAACAGTAAGTATATACATATAGTGATAAACGAAAATATCAGTAGACTAGATTGCTAACGTTATGTGCCATAGTCGTATCCTTCGTAGGCAGGTTTATGTGTTGCGAGTTATGAGGGTACGTGGTCATGAGTGTAGGTTACAGATTACAGGATATAGTGAGTACAATGCAACGTAGTTCTACAAATACATACGTGCTTATACAACAGAGCACGGTTGTATACGAGTGAGATCACTAACATATAATGAAATATGCATATACATATGTATTATGTAGATAGATCCTTATACGTATACATTTGGCCTTCAGATGTTTCATTCGTCCGAATGAATTAGTTCGTCAGAACTCAGAGCTCAAAACGTGGCCAGAAAGTCAAAAGTCAGAACCTAAAACGCTCATCCACTGTAAACTCTAACAGACGCAGTCTCACTTCAAAACGTAAAAAAGAGATGGCAACTTCAATATTAAATATCTCATGAACTATTAATCGTCGGCGCTCTGCCTCTAAATCTTCAACTGTCAGCTTTAGTTTCCGATGTTTTACTATCGTGTAAAGGTTTATCAAAACATCATGTTATAATTCAGTATTTTACATCGTTAGTAAAATTTTGTACCTGTTTTGCAATTTTATAACTAATACTAATCGTGAACTTACGTAATTCTCAAATGATGGATTTGTACATGTATATAATAACATTTTATTTTATATAAATTTGTAAATATTATTTTTATTACTAAATAATTTAAAATAATTTACAAAATAAGCTGATATATGTACATACATACATTCTCATATACATATTATATAAATTAGAAAAATATTTGTTTTTCAAAGTTTGTGCATTAACAATTATGAAACAATATTTTTGTAAACAAAATATATTACTGTAAATTTAAATATTATATAATAAAATACATATATACATATATATAAAAGTTTGTGTATACCCCAATACATAATTATAATCATATTTTTATAGAATGTTTTTATATATCAGAAGATTGTTATGTATCCAATTTAAAATAAGATAATAACTATAATTATATAGTTTTTTAAATTAGTAATACAATTACAATATTCCTTATGATATGAATATTACAATATCCTGATTATATTAATTATTTTGAATATGTGTTAGACACATGGTATGTAGTACACATATATAGAACAAGTTTATTTATTTTTGAAAACAAAAATTGGCTAAGTTTTGTGAAAATAAGTGCAAGAAGGTTCAAATCATTTTTAATAAATATATATTTGTTTTATCTGATTATCTAATTTCTGAATGCCTATAGTATCATTTAATCAGGAAATATCATACTTATCTTTTTTTAAATATCATTATTGGAATAACAAAAATTAGTATCACCTAATATTTGTATAAATACAGTTTATATACTATTGAAAATTAAGATTGTAATAGTGTGAAATACTTACCAAAGATATTTCATAAAACTTAGGCATAAATGTAACAATAAACTCAACATATAAAAATAATATTTGTCCTATTTGAATTTGTTTATCTTTATCACAAAATTTCAGCATATATATTTTTATTAAAAAAAATTGATCGTTATAATTAATAAATTATTATAAAAATAGAATGATGTACATACAATAGTACAAGATACTTACCAATATATATATAGATATACAAATCAATTTTTGACACTAGATCTACTGAGCTTTAATATGCACCTACATATATATACTTCATTAAAATTAATGTAATATATGTAATATATGTATTTATGTTTCTATCTAAGTAAAACATTTGCATATTTTTAGTAATTGCAAAAACAAAAAATCTGATATCAATCAGTTTGGTAGCCTTATACATTATATATATTATATATTGTATATATAATGTATAAGACTACCAATATATACATTGTATATATAATATATATATTATAGTATAATAGTATTAATAAAAATTATGTATGTAAGATTTTGTACATACGTACAAAAATAGTTGCAACTGGACAATTTCAAATAGGACAAACACTTTTATCATTTTTTTATTCCTTACTTTCATATCCTAATTTCTTCTCCTATGGAACATTTCAGAAGAATATTATATTTCAGGATTCAAGACAGTTAATTGAATTCTATGATACTGGAACATCCGAAGGATAGAATCCAAAATTAGATCGTAATTGTTCTAACAAGACAAATGTAAGAATAGTCTGTGGAGCTAATCTGATAAATGCAGGTATGTAGCCCTAAAATAAAATAATCAATATATTTTTAAACTCATATGCTTGAAATTTTGTTTTATAAGAATACATTAACAGAAAGATTATTATTTGAATAAACACATTTAGATATGATATATATAAATAAATTGAATCATATAATTAAGAAAATTATAATTACAACATAAATACTTTATGATATAAAATAGATTAAAAATGTAAAACTTAGAATACATAATCTTCCTTCTTAAGTAGATACATATGTAGTTTCATTAGAAGATTAGATGTACACATGAATTATTTTCCTTTATATATCAATAAAAACGAATATTCTGTTATGGATAAACAATTTGGCACTTCTAAATATATATTCTTATTGCATTGCAAATACATGCAGAGATAAAAATTAAATTCAAACAGATACAAAACGTTTTCTACACTTTATATAATTATGTCATGACTATGCATTTAATAATAGTAAAACAACTATTATTAAACTATCTGAAACATATATAACTAATTTCTTCTATAAATATATTCAATCAATGTCATTACTGTAAACTACATGTAAAGTAAAAAAAGATGTTTCATTTACAATGGAGAGTAATAATTTAACTGAACACGTTGTGATTAAAAAATATATATGCCTATTGAATTAAGTGTATTATTTATATAGATTATTTAACTCCAAGCATTCAGTGATCAAAAGGTTAAGTAGGAAAAAAGAAAGCTATAAATTACAGGAACTGTACAAGGTTCTAAGGGTATACAAAATCACTTTAATTCTTAATTATTATGATGAATTTAAATGTCTAAATATAAACTTTCTGTCCAAATTAATTATTCTAAAAAATCTATAAAAAGCTTTCTCTAATTACTAATTCTAAACGTTTATCTTTAATTTATCTCAAATGTGTTTACTCAGACATACTATAATCTTCCCATTATTAGGATATTATGATATAGAAGTATCTAGGAAAAACTAATTCAATACATAAAAAGAAACTTACTTTAAAAAATGCAAATGGTCCAAGCTTAGCAGTATACAAAAATAGATCCATCAAATTCTATAAAACATTACATAAATAAATCTCTATTACATTAATACTACGTTATTCACTTAATTTTATTTTTACAATAAAAATTTTTACCTTAAATTCTCCTGGGTTAGCATTCATTGCTCGTGTTTTTAAAACATCCAAAGGTTGTGTAAGAGTTGTAGCTACAGCACCCTTGTATAGGAATAAAACATTAACTGAGAATGCATAAAATAATATGGTATGTATTGCCTACTACTATCTGCTACTATCTACTACTATTTATATAAATCTTGTGTTATTATATTAGTATCATTGTATAAAAGAACTGCAAGCCTGTATATATATAATTTATATGAAATGTATTATTACATTTACATGAATTGTAATACATACATATGATTATATGAAATAGTATGAAATAATAATAATAATAATGTTTGTTACATAATATCTTATGTTTTTAAAGTTCATGTAATAAAAAAAAATTGTTGTTTGAATTACACCATGTTTATGGTTACTACTCTTTTCCAAATTTGAATATATTATTTAAATATACTTACTGCACATACACTTGACACAACATGAGTTATAGGATTATCTTTAAAATAACCACTTTGTAACAACATAATTTTAACTTGATCATAAAAGCTCAGTTGTCCAATTGTCATTAATGCAGCTCTTAATGTTGCTGTAGAGCATCCACTAAATAAATGACTTACTCCTTCTTGCTGAATTACTCGTATTATTCCATCTAGAGCATGCTTATAACTATAATAAAATTTATTACTAAATAACAAAAGCAAAAGTAAATTAAGATAGTAACTTAGACCCTTACTTTCGCCTTAGTTGTGATGGAAGTTTTATATCATTTTGCATGCGTACATTAATTACATCTCCCGGTGTTCCAAGAACACCACCAGCTGCGCCAGAGAATCCAGCCAATAATAATTTTTGGTAAAATAATAATGATTGTCCAGATGTTTCAAATGTTTGTTTACCTACCTATATATATAAATATAATATATCCAAATGAGTAATATAATGTAATAACTCAAATAGTAACATAGAAAAGATAAATATACAATCAAATCATAAGAAAATAGATATTATAAGTAAATAATACATATAATGGGATTTAATTTAATTTAATTTAAATTTACTTCATATGCTCCAAATCTCATTGTAGAATATGTAAGTTGACGAAGCAGAGAAGCACTTAATCCATTGTACAAAGCTAAAATTCCCTGATTTTGTATTATAGATGTAGTTAATCGTGCTATAGATAGCTTGCCTTCTTGTTGTGTTTGTAAGTGCACCTATAAATGTGTGGTGTGTAAATGAAATGCTATTGCATTTCAGTACATCACAAAATTTTTTTAAAATTATAAAGCTCACAGCTTGCTTAACACGATATTTGAAATTCAAAATATAATTAGTATATTTAATTGTTAATTACTTAATTACAATCATAAAAAAAGAGGGGTTGAAACTTATGTTATATTTATTTATGAATTTAGTAATAAAAATACCTTTAACAAATCTAAAGGATGAGTAACACAAGCAGCACCTGCAGAGGAAAGCCCACCAAAATACCACCGCGACACTTTTTTTGTTTTATCAGTCATGTTTTCTGTGTTTTATGCTTTCATAAAACAAGTAAAAATGAGACATTTGATAAATAATTAATAAATGAAACTACTTAAAATAAAATGTAATTAACACATTTACTTATTTTTATATTTTTACATATTGGTTTAGGATTACATATATGTATAAACTGTATATATATGAGTTATACATATATACATACATAAATTAAAATGTATACATATGTAAAATATATACATACATAAATTAAGAAAGTGAATGATTAAACTATTAATAATTTTTAAAGTACTAAAATTAATTATTGATATATATATGTAAAGTATATATAGTATATATAATATTAATGTGATATGTAATTACTACTCTTAAAAAATAAACTAATTATTGTAGATATTAAAGGAATTATAATGTACATATACGTCATGTTTGTGCGCGCGCTCGCGTGATTTTTAGTTATGTGTGTATGCATATATACTTCTAGAAGAAAAAGATGATTATTTTAATTATAATATTTTTTAAACAATAAGTTAAATTGAAAACACAATTATTAATTGATAAATTATTTAAGACATTTATGTAAAAAGATTTACGCAAATTTTTAAATAAAAGTTGGAACATTTTTACGAAATTCACATATTTATAACTGATTATATATACATAGCGCCTAAAAATTGTTATAGTTAAATAACTTGTTATTAATATACTTTAACATATAAAATAATCATGATAATGTTTTAACATAATTATCTTCATAAAAATTTGATGATTCTTGAACATATATTTCGATTTGTCTCATAAATTTAAAATTTAAATGATTTCATTTAAGCGTTGTTACGAAACATTATATAAGCTATATTTATACCGCATATATATGTGTGTCAAGTATGTTTAATCAGGATACATTGATAATTAATTCTATTAGCGGTATGTAAGTAGAACATCCGTATTACTTCTGTGCACACTTGTACATTCAATTTAATATAAACATATGATATCTTCAGTAAATTAAGTATAAAAGAGAACTTATTAATTATATCGTAAAAGTTTACCACATGGAGATTATTTTTTATTAATTTCTAATGATAAGAATTAAAAAATAATTATGGTAATCTTTCATAATCACTAACAAATCAAAATAACAAAAAAATATAGATAAGATAAAGACAAAAAAATGAAGGAAAAGAATGAATAATAGAGTATAATGTAAGGAAGCTACTTACTATAAATTGTATCATTAATAGAACTTTCAAATTATTCTTGATTAGTAAGTATACCCGGCAATATCTAAACTCTGACTGACGTAATGTCCAAAATCAGTTAACAGTGCTGGAAAGTTGGTGAACGCGCACGCATCAGCTGATAGCCACGTGTTATACCACCTCCTGTCGAAACTGGAACTCCTTTTCATCGATATGCTTACTTTTAAGAATGGTTATATTTCTCTTAGCAAAATTAAAAATTATTTGCAAACAAGTGTTTGGACATTAGAAAACATAAATTTTTTATATATGAATCTATATGTATATAAATACTATATACCCATATTTATGTGAAATGTAAAAAAAAAGACTCGTATAAAAAAAATTGAGTATTTATATACATGTTGCAATTATTTTTCAAAAAGATGTACATTATAAGCGGTAGTATTCTATATATTATACATATATAATGTCGTTATTATTTGTTAGTCTTTAATCATCTTTTTGCATTTTCATATTATTTGATTAACGCTAGGATATTTTTATACGATTAAAATTTTTATGGATGTTTTTTTATTTATATTACTTTCCAACGATTTTTATGAACTTTTATTATAACTATACAATTATTAATGTAACGATCCATTACATAATTTGCAGAAATACATTATTTGTACAAAGTTCAACAAGTATTGAAATAATAATATGCAAATATGTTTGTAGAATTCTTGTAAATGTGCTATTGGAATATTATTGGCTGTTATTAGTTAATTTATAATTTATATGTACATTAATTTTAATATTAAATTACTAAAATTACAGTATGTTAAATATTAAAATTTATTTTTCTGTATATTAATTCAACATAATGTATCAAAATTTCTTTAAAAACTCGCGCCGTTGGTCGTAACAAATCGATACTTAATCAGTTAGATTCCAGTCGACTCCAGTACCAGTCGTACTGAACAAAGACGGCAACAGCGTATCTGTTTTGCCCTATTTTCAACTAGAGAGACAGCCGATCCTAGAGTCGGCTATGGTTAGATCTCAATCTCAATTCAGTTCAATCTAACCTTAAATTTCTACTTCGTGCTGAAGGCTAGTCAGAAACATGTGTTTCATATTATTATAGAGTATTTCAATCTAATAAGATGTGAAATTTATATTCTGATTTTATTACGTTATATATAAGAAATTACTAATTACTGAGTAAATTGAAATGCAATATTTATCATATTCGACGATGTTTAAATGTAACAGGCATAACCAATAATTGTAATATACGTCTGAAATCTGAATTGAAATATAATTGAAATTAATTTGGTCTGAAGATATAATAACATAAATTTGTTTTGTAGTTAATTTGTAAATCATTTGGAAATAGAATATTCTGTTATATTTGATATGAATTATGGCTAATATAATGGATTCAATATCGAACATACTTGGCATTGATAAAGTAAATATGGATGGAAAATTAATTTGCATAGAAGAACAACATGATAGTAATGCAAGCTTTTTATTGAGTTGTGTTATATGTAATGCATTAAAAAATAATTATGCAATATGTTTTATATTATTTCATAATACAATGAATCATTATCATAATATGGGTGTGAAATTTGGTTATAATCTTATGTTATTGAAAGAAAAACGTAAAGTTACAGTTATAGAACCAATGAAGTTTATTGTATCTAATATGGAATATATATGTGAACAAACAGCAAACAATATTATTCATGATATATTTTTAACTATTAAAAATGAGTATGACAAAATAGTACAAAACAATGAACCTGTTACTATTATAATTGATGATTTTAGTCATATTTATAATTTTGGATGTAATTTGAGAGAATCTACATATTATGTAAGATATTTAAGATCACTTGTTGAATATCATAATAAATCTCAACTTTGTATTGTAACACACACCTATAAAGATGAGCCGAAAAATTCTGTTTCTAATATATTTGCATATGAGCTTAAACACATGGCGGATTTATTTGTTAAAATCGAGCCTCTGGAAACAGGATATTCTAGTGATGTATCTGGAAATATAACAATTAATTGGAAAATGGATGATATTAGAACAAAATATAATTGGTCTGAAGTAGCAAGATATATATATAAGTTATCAGATCGTCAAGTACAAATTTACACACCTGGTGCATCAGCTTTATTAGCATAAAGCAAGTTTTCTGGAAACTTATTTATAGTTCTATATGATATGCACATATACAGAAAAATAGTAATAAGTTGTAAGTTTGCTATATATTTGTTTTACTTCTATATTACTAGAAGAGATGATAATACATATCTGCTATCACTAAATTCTTAATCATTCATATTTTTTTAGATTCAATAAATGGTATATAATTCCGAATTTTATTATAACTTTTTAAATTATAATTTTGTAATCTATAGTTACAAAATTGATCTTTGTGGTTTGTTTTAATTTATCACAATAATTAGTAAAATGGCAATAGCAACAATAAAAATATCATATTTAAAAAATTGGAATGGAAACAGATGTAATTTTTAATAATGGATAAGTCCTCTATCATAATTATTTGCAATTTGCAGTTTGTGTATCATATTGTATCTTATAACATGGAACATGTTATCTGTACTTACATTATATGCAATACTTGTATGTATGCAGTACAGTATAAAATATATATTAATTTGTAGCAGAATTTATTTCATTTAATTTATAGGATAAATACATCAATAAGGAACAATTGAAAAAAAATAGCATAAAAGAATAATTTAATATCTCTTCTTTTTAATTTTCTATAAATTAAGCACTGTCTTCCGATTGTGATAGATTTAAATATAAATATTAAGGATTGATAACTGTTGGATATTATCCAAGTTATAAATAAATGTATATGAATACATATGCACAAATAACAGATTATATTCGCACAAAATTTATTCTACAACTTCTTCAACAATAAATTATATGTATATATGTATGCATGCATATACCTATGCACAGAGTGCAGAATTTCATTATGATTTAATATATATCCATTCACTGCTATTATTGATACAATAAAGTTTAGGAAATGCAATTACATATGTTCAGAATTAGTTCAATTCTGAAATAAACAGTCCACTCTGTATACATACACATATATATGTGCATACGTACAAACATATTACAGATGATGTTTTATACTACACATACATAATACATACAGATGTAGACGTTTAAAACAAGTCATCAAAATAATTTAAACATTTATGGAGATAGTAAAAGAAATGATAAATAAAAATTGTTTGATATGGAATATGTTGCAAAAATAAATTTTGACTTATAAATTACATTTGTAATAAAGTATTGTATGCCAAGACAAATATAATTACTCATTATAAGATGTGAATTAAGAGTACAGCAAATTGATACTTCATAATTCATAATCAATACACTTTTTACTAGACCCTTTAATTGATTGAACTAAAGTATTAAATGCATAAACCTTATATACACAATTATATGATTTGAAATGATAATTGTGGTCTATGGCTACATACAGTATAAATGTGAAAACGTGGTATTTTATTACAAGATTATGGTAGGCTTGAATTGCTTTTGACTTAATAATTTACTAATAATAAAACACATTACCAATTTGGTTCTAAGCTCCATATCAAACAACTTTAATGATTAGATATATATCCCATTTTCAAAAGCTAAACATTTTGGTGATCTGTTTTAGCTACATTAGCTGCATGACACAAGTTTTATAATTCCCTACTTCATAATACATTGCATAAATATTTACAGATATAATAATATGATTCTTTGAATAGCAGAGCAAAATATAATATTCTTAATTTTAATTACAAATAAACTAAATTTTGACATTTGTTGCAATTTGCTATTGGTTACCATTAGGGTGTTGTAAAATTAATGCAATTTGTATATAATTGTACAATTATACATATCGATAAAAAATAATTTTTTAGTTAATAAATTTTTCAGAAATACATTACCATCTGTGATAAGATAACTACATCATTTTTCACGCTTAATGGTAAATATTAACAGTTTTTACATAGAAAAATCGTTAAAAAATACAACTAACATACAGTTTCTATTTTACATTTATAAAATAAGAATTAGGAGGTTAAATACATTAAATGCGGAAACGAATTATTCTATAAAAGTTAAAATGAGTTTTTATATAATAGTACTATTATTTTTACGTTGTATGGAATAGTTTATACATGACAACAAGATAGTAAAAATTACTAAAATATCCATTTATATTTTATGTGAATACATGTCATAACAATAACAACACATAAAATGCGTATATATATATTTAATACATTTTAGTATATTAATATACATAATATCAATGTTAATATATTATTGAATACTATTTGTTTTCATTTAATTTTATATATTCATTTTCGTATGAATGAAAAAAAATTTTTTCTCTGTTTTAAGAAGTAAAAATTATGAAATATGTTTTGAACTCATTATAAATCCAAATTTGTTGCGTATTTTACTACGAAGTTTTAATATTGAAATTTATTTTAATACCTTTTGTTGTAAATCATCCTACTCAAATGCGTTTACTTAATAAAAGTATGAAACTCTTATATAAGGTCTTTAATCAATTATGAAACTGGTATTGAATTTGTAAATTCGTTTGCTACAATAAGCGATTAAAATAATATTGTGCATTAATTTCACATCATCCTAATAAAGACCGGAAGTTCCACTTTGTAATGAATCCATTCTCGGTATGTACATTGTTGTTTCGCAGGATATGATTACTATTAAAAATAAATATTTTGAAGAAGCAGCTGGATTAATGTATAACTTATTGTCATACTAATTACAATATATAATAATATAATCAATTAACAAAAAAAAGTTTTCTAGTAACTTCAAGCCATTTTTATTCACGCGTACATGTACCATTGTTTACGTATTTCATGCATTAACAAAATGTGATTTTTATCATTAAATATTGATTTCAATTTTGAGAATAATTGAGAATTTGTGAATTAAATATTTATATATCGAGATCCTTATTCGCCACTCTTTGTTTTGTCTATTTGTAAAAACGGGGTGGATTTACATATGAATATTAATATCACTTTTCATATCCCATGTACTTTACTAAGTCTTTGTTAAATCTGTCTTAATTTGCTAAATTTAAAAATTAGGAAGAAATTAGTAATTTTTGTTTCTAATATTTATGTCATTTCATTTTTTTAATTGTACTGACTTTTTTTCTCTTCTAAATTATAGACAAATATATCATTGATTAAATTATTTGGAGATGTCAAGAAGAATTGAACTATATATCACTTTATTATCATGTCAATATTAAAGCATTCAATAGATATAAACCTAAATATTTGATTATGCGATAATAAAAAACTTTTAAAGTGCATAACTTAATTAACTTCTGTAACTTAATTATTTGACGATAATTAAGTTAATTTCTTACAAAAAGCATTTCCAATAATCTTTTAATGTCTTGCACACTACTCACAGATCAAAATCCACCCCGTAAAAGTTATGTAACAAATCTTCCAACGCTTATACGTTTACCGTATTTTTATCGTTTGGTGACTACCACTTTGTTGCAGTCGTGCTAGTTGTACCAACGTTTGCTCCAACGAAGGGATTTGTAGAGGCAGCTATATCCAACAAATAAATATTATAGTAATTAAACAACGTTTAAGAGAGATAAAAACGTAATTGCTCATACATTTATATAAAGATGCATCATCTACTAATATTTCAAATAAGAATGACAATGAAAATGATGAGAATGAATGACATATTTGAAGTACTTTTAATACCAAAATATTGTATCATATAATATTTTGTTGCACTCCGTGCTTAAATATCAATTAAGACTTATTTTTCAAGCTGTAAACAATTTAATTTTCATTAGAAATTCCTGACACACGCAATCTGCCCTGCGTCATCGTACAGATTCTGCCGAGCGCAGAGGGTCATTCGTCCAGTAGGGCCCCTCAACTAAAGAACTTTCGAGACTACGAAAGTAATCATATCATTTTAGATACGCGATTAATCATATTCAAATTACTATAAATGGAATACAATATATAAAGGAATGTATTATAATAAAAGAACTTTCTATTCTACGAAGTAATATTTATGCAATTTGTTAAAAGCTTACATTGTACAGGAGGTTCTACGATATTCAGCTCTGCAAGATAATTTTTTAAAATCGTAGATAAATCGCTGCATTACAATCGATCTCCCTACTTACCAATATTCACAAAGATTAGCTGTACAAGTCAAGACCTTTGTAGAACAGCTGACGAAAATTTTCTTCTCACTTGCATTTAATATTCCTTATTTTGATTTCTGCATTCAATAAGCTTGGTAGAAGCATTTGACGTAGCATATTGTATACATACTTGCCTTCATGCCGAGAATCACAAGAAATCAAATTAGTGATAATGACTTTTTTTGTGTAACACGACTTCGATAATACGATTCTGAATTATAGTGCAAAATTCGATTGCTTTTGTAACTTGAGAAATAAGTCTCAATCGACATATTTGCATATCACTTTTCGTATTTGTTTTGATGTATATAACATTTAACAAGGAGAAATAATAATGCACCATAACAAATAAAAAACAATATATTTAAATTAAACACCAGCAAAAAACAAAAGATTACGTATTCTCTCTTTTTAATGACGAATAATTTTATTCCTTAACAAATAAAAATCACTTGGATAATAGGATAATAAAAGAGAAATATTTAACATTGTGCAGCTATATAATTACTTATATTAAATTGGCATATCTATTCAGTAAAGGAAAGAGTCCTACAGCAACTATTTACATCAAATTATTCTTAAATTTACAATTACTTTTCAATGTATGTATATAGGCACACACATATGTACATACATACAGTTATACACTTTTACTTAGCTTTATACTATTAATACTTACTTAAAATGCTTGCTTAATGCTTACTTAAAAACACATGCTTGCGTCAAATATTAATATTAGGCGTAGAAAAAGTTTTGTGCTGTTGATTATACGTCTCATTGGTATCAAAATTATTAAAAATTTTTTCATCAATTGCCTTTTGTCATTTTTATGCTATTGTTAAAAAACATGTAAATACAATTACTACAAACAACATGTTTAATAGACATTGTTTTGTTTTTATATTGAGACTGTTAAAGCGATTTGTTTTGCCTAACAATATAATAAAATCTTAACACTTGCTAGATGTAAACAAAGAATATCGAAGATTTAGTCTAACTCTTTCCATTCCAGGCAATATTGGCTTTAGCTGTCATCCACGAAATAGCTTGTGGTTACTAATGCCGAATTTAATAGTTGTTTAAAATCGACTTCTACGGATATAAAAGTGTTGAGTGTAGTTATTTAAATATTTAAGCATTTTTGGGCAGATATAGCTACAAAAAATGTCTATTATAATAATTATGAAAAAAGCACAAAATTATTTTCTGCACTTAATAACTACAGTGATATAAATAAAATAAAATATCTTAAAATTAAGAAAATATTTACTGGAATAAAGCATAATATAACTGTATCATTTATTGCTACATAAGAATACATGATACGTCCTGTGCAAGCATATACCTTGTTGTGTCATTGCTTGATGTTTAAAATACCGTAAAACTGAAATTGATAATACTGACACAAAGAATGTGGGAACAAGAGCCCAATAGTTCATTGCATCAATTTGATGATTCAAAGAATAATACGTAGCAATTCGTTGAAAAAAAATATAGATGAAATTGTAGAAACGCCGATTTTTGTATATGTTGGTAGACATTGATATTTTGAATAACCATTTTCTATATATATAACGGGTGACTTAGTTTTTTTATTACATAGTTGAATGTTGTCTTTAACACTAAACCTACCGAGACTTCTTGTATACCTATATTGTATATACTATATTGTATATGAAATAAATATACGATATATACAAAATATATATTGTACGCATATTTTAAGAAAAGTTATATAATTTGATGGCGATGTGATAATGTTTAAGTATGTGAAAGTTGTACAAAAATTTAAAAACGGCCAAATTGACCGATAGTGGTAGGTTTAGTGTTAAAATCGCTGATCATCGTTTATAAATAGAAGATAAGTGGCAACCAATACTGACGCATACGCTGCCATAGACACATAACTATAGGCAGAAATACATTGTAGTGGTCCGATAGTTCTTTGCGAATATCTCGGAAACCAGGCGAATCCACCACCGTTATATGTATAGGAAAAAGTTGTTCAAAATATTGACTTCTACAACATATCTAAAAATCATTGAAATTGGAAGGTAGGCAGCGTTTCTACAGTTTCATGGAGATATGTATTGAGATAAATTTCTTTCAAGTTCGTACAATATTGCAGTATTCAAATAACTTTTAGAAACTATTTTGTTAGTAACTAAATGGAAATACTTTCCACCACTACAGATCTTAGAAATGTTAATATGTACATTCAAAGCTTATTTTATTTAAAGAAAATCTTTTTTATTTTCTGAATTCGCAGAAAAGTAAGGATAGTAATGACTCTTGGTCTTACAATGAATCTTGTTTCAAAATTAGTGCATTAAATTAAAAAAGAACCACAATAATGAAGAATAAAAATATTTAAAATTTGATATTTTTAGCTGATACATTTTAACTTATTTAATACATTGGTAAGGGTTTATTATTATAATAAGGCCTCAAAGAACACAGTTTGTATCAAGCCAAACGTGCAAGCCCAAGATAGACACATCTAAGTATATACAATTTAGAGTACAATTGATGTGTTCCAAACATATCCATACTACTGTCTATAGGTATTTGGCCATCCAATTATCAGAAATATACAAAATATAGTTGAGGTATTTTCTACTGTTAACCTTTTCCATCGTTTTTATCTTACACACTTATATACAGATAGTAACTACTGATACAAATAATATCTAAGTTAGTTACTATAAGTAAAAATGTGTGTAAATAAAATCAGGTGAAAATTGGTCTAAGACATTTGAGTACATATATTAATTCCAAGTATCTCCATAGACTATCTGTTTATTACTGGAGTCCTTGGCTGAATGAAATATGATCTTGTCTCGAGTTATATATACATTTGTTTAAGTGTTTAACTTTTATTAAAGATTAAAATGAAGCTAAAACAATACAGATCTTTTTGTATCAATCTGAGTTTAGCAATGCATCTAGATCTCTTTTACACTCGCGACTATAAAATCCGTTGTCGAATATGACACAATTTCCATTCACGCTGCCGCGACTGTGAAGTTGTGAAAGAATCATAAAGTGGTAATAGATGGCCCTGTGTCCTAAACGTCCTGCAGGGCCACGGCCCAGAGGAAAGTGGCAGGATGGGCGCTTCTGAGCTGCGCCTTGCGGTAGCCCCTTCATAGGGCCCAGGACCTTATGATATAAACCTACTCAAAATCCACATTCTATTGGATTTTCTGTTGGATTTGTGTAATAAATTTTTATATACAGTATCATATCTAAAGTTCGAATTTCTCGCCTTACCTACGAAACGTTCAAACTACCGCGAAATAATTTAATAATACGTTACGACGTGAGGAGACAACCGGTGATTTGTTAATTTTACGATTTCCTGTGTCTTCCACGTGACAATCGCTGTGGCGCTGAAGTTCGATTTCGCGCGATTCACTTATTTTTTGCGACTATCAATTATCTCATATTGTTTCTTCGCGTTACTAAATACTAATTAATTCTGTGTTAAAAAATAATTAATTGCGTCTAACAATCAGATAAGAGTTTATTATACTTTTATACGCTATAAAAATTTTTGCACTCAATATCTTCTATTTAATTTTTTAGTTAGCCCTTAAAGATAATATGATTTCAAATGAAGATTATGCGTCAAGCAATTCAACTGACGATACATTTTTACCAAATCCCTCCAAAGGATGTCGAGTGCTGTCAGATAGAGAGGACAGTTCCTCGAGATGTTTATCTGATATGATAATAGCATCTTCAGTACGTCGCCATCGAATTGAATCGGATAGTGAAGTTGAAGATGTCGGTAATGATGAAAATAGTACACAAGAAGAGTAGTGTGATACAAATTGGCATACTCCTTTGGCCAATCAAGCGAAGATCACATTTTCGAGTTCACAGAAAGTCAATACACATCACTCTGAAATTTTTTATCATACTGAACCGCATAGTTTTTATTTTTTTTCTGTTACAAATGAAATATTCCAAATTATTGCGAATCAAACGAATATATATGCTGCGCAAATAATGTCAGAACAGCGATCGAGTCGTCTCGATAAATAGGTTGAAACAAATCCTAATGAAATAAAACGGTTTTTTGGCATAATTATATGGATGGAACTAGTGCGATAAAATTCATTTGCGTAATTATTATATATATGTAGCGGCACATGAGTCATAGGACGATTCGAATCGAGAGTGACTCATGTTGTTGTTTTGCCTCGGAGCATTGACACAGTTTCGATGTACGAGATATAAAAGTAAACAAACTCCGGACAAAACAATATCGCCGCTATGTGCAATTGTCAACCGGAGTCGAATTCAAACTTTCCGGTACTTGCCTGACCAGTATAGTAAATAGACGAAAATGCTCTCTAGGACAATTATTATCTAGTATTTTTATAGCGAGTAGCATTGAGCGAGCCACGATTAAGACGTATTATACTAACTCTGTATTGTTGTACTTAAAGTGATTTTTAAATATACTGACTATCACAAGTATTCATTCTTTTCGCCATTTGAATCAACACGTTTGATATCCACCACATATATATAGAATGATTTTTGCGGTTCGTTACTTTTAGTAATAACGAAGAAAATGATCCTAATATTAGATTGTCAAAAATTATTTATATTATCGATATATGAAACAGTAATTTTAAGAAATATTACAATCCAGATGAAATATTATGCGTAGGTGAATCATTAGTGCCATTTCGACGATATTTGAAACACAGTCACAGATACGGAATAAAAGTTTTTAAATTATGCGGTGGTGCAAAATACACTCATTCTTTTCAAACATACACGGGAAAAGAGAAGAAAAGAGATAAAATAGCAGGAAACAAATCATGTGAGGTTGTACTGTCTCTTTGCAAATATATATTGGATGAAGGCCATACTATCTGCACAGATAATTGGTATACAAGCGTTGATCTGGCGGGAAAATTAATCACAATGAACACACATTTAGTGGGTACAAAAAAATCGGCGAGGAAGTCCAACAGAAGTAGTGTCTCAAAAATTAAAGCTTGAGGAAGTTACTGCTCGCGAAAATAAAAAAGGTATAACAGTATTTAAAGTGAAAGAGCAAGAGACTGTATTGATGCTTTCTACGAGACATTCAGCAGAAATGACTACTATACATAAAAAATTCTATTCGTATGAGAAACCAAAAATAGTTGTGGAATACAATCTAGAAAAATCATCAGTCGATTTATCTGACCAAATGATAACATGTAGTTCACCACTGCGTAAAACTTTAAAGTGGTATAAGAAATTAGCAATAGAAGAGATAACTCGCAAAAATATTCGAAATCCCGAATTCAGAATGAAAGTAATAATGTATTTAACAAAATGTCATGATAATGAAAGTGAGGTTTTCATTTCTCCACGTGAAAGCTTATTGAGAAAACCACGTCATGAATTAAAAGCAATGCCGGGAGAGGTTAGAATTGTCAGATGATTTTGTAAAATATGTTATCAAAAAAACTCAAAACAGCTAGGAAGGACTGCAAAAGACTGTAGTAAAAAAGGTAGTGACATATTGTGAAGATTGTGCTGGTTCACCCTTTCTTTGTTTGGAGTGTTTCAATACGACACATCGCAATATGTGCGCATAATAGTATAAGAAAGAATATTGATGAGACTTGGATCCCTGTAAATTGTAACGACACTAAAATATACTTTGCATTATGCATAGTAGTAGCTCAAGTTAAAAAACCAAAAATTCAGATGAACTGATCTAAAAGAGTTATTATAAAAACACCGATATTCAGAAAAACTATGCCACTAAAAAAATTTTTGCAAATCACTAGGTTTTTCCATTTTGTAAATAACGATACGACTGACGAGATGGATAAATTACATAAAGTCAAACCTGTGGTAAACTATTTTAATAAAAAATTCAAGGAAGTATATGTAATGGAAGAGAACATCACGATCGATAAATCGTTAATGAAATTTAAGGGACGCATGTTTTATAAACAATTTAATCTCTCGAAGAGATTTGCGATAAAATTTTATAAACTGTGCGAGTCATCATCGGCCTATTGCTATAATTTTAAAATATATTCAGGTAATGATTAACCCTTAGAGTGCTATGGATGCATATATGCGTCTGGCGAAAGTCATCGGTGTGGACTAAGGACGCATATATGCGTTTGTCAATTTTTCCGAGCACCTACGCAGAAGTAATACTACTACGTTTGTGTGAGATAAATATAAATGCATTTCAATGTTAATGCTGCGTTCGAAGAAACTGTCTTTTCTTTTTTTTTTTTATTTAATACTTTGCATTCACAATTTGTCCAATTTGGACATTTGGTAGAATAATCGTGCCGGCACAACACAATTATCAAGAAGAAAATGTGTTGTTTGTGTGAAAAATAAGAGAAGGAACGACAGAAAATGCGATGTCGGATTACGTATCGATGATTGTTTTGAAATTTTTCATGCACAACTAAATTATTAACTTGTGTTATATTTACTAAATTTAGTTTTCCAGTTTATTGTTTTCTAGTTTACTACCCAAATTCTAGTTTATTGTAAATTTCAATGTTTATAATAAATAATTAATACTAAAAAATAACGCTCTTGAATCATCTAATCTCGCGCAAAAGAATTGCTACAACTTATTACGATTTGCGCTTTGAATAGTCAATCAACAGAATTCAGTATAGCGAAAAAGTATTCAGTCCACAGCGATCGTCAACGCTGGTAGCGTGCCGTCCGTACGGATGGCATAGGCTCCGAATATTCAGTACTCTAAGGATTAAACAAGTTCTGATTACAGTGCATCAGAAAGTGTCGTAATGGAGTTATCAAAGTCAATACTACATAAAGGACGCATTTTGTATATAGATAATTGGTATTCTTCACCGAAACTGTTTTTAACTTTAGTTGAAAATGGAATAAATGCTGTTGGGATAGTATATTTTAATAGAAAAAATATGCCGGGAGATTTTGTTAAAGCAAAATTAAAAAAAGGGGAATGTAGAATGAAAAGCTGCAATGGCATATTAGTGCTGAAGTTGAAGGATATACGAGACGTTCATATTATTTCTACAAAGCACGAAACTGTAGAAATGACTGAACAAAACAGAAGTCAACTAAACCCTACTTTCAAGCCAAAATGTATTGTTGATTATGACAGGGGAATGATTGGTATTAATCGCCAAGATCAGATATTAGCGTGCTTCCCTGTTATAAGGAAATACTTGAAAGGCTACAGAAAAATCTTTTTTTACATATTTGATATAACACTTTTTAATTCATATATTCTGTACAACAAAAACAATATGAAAAAGAAACAGAATTACACCGAGTATAGACTTCAAATAGCCGAAGCATTATTACAAAACGTACCGTTACAAGATTATAAAAGACGAGGACAATTATCGAACGGAGATATACCAATGAGACTACACGCGCAACATTGAGGTCATTTTCTGAAACATATAGATTCCACGTCATTGAAAAAAAATCCAATAAAAACTTGTAAAGTATGTACAAAAAATAAGAAACGTAATGAAACAACGTGGGGTGTAAAAAATATCGAGTTACGTTACATGTACCTTATTGTTACGAAAGATATCACACAGTTGAAGATTACTAATTTTCTACGAGTTTTTTTAAAGCACTATTAATTTAAACTAAGTATTAAAACTACGATCTCCAAACAAAAAGGGGGGAGATGTTGGATGATCAACTTCTTATTCATACTGCAACAAACACCCTAATCTCTGTTTTTCCTTCCTGAATTATCCCGAACTTCAACCCTTTTTTTCTCGTCATTTCTCCCTGACCGCTGTCCTGATCTAATTACTTATCCTAACCATTAGGCTATAAGAACCGCGCGCAGTTACCCGTTATGAATAAAACCTCTAACTTCTCAATGTGTGTTGTCAAATTTCCACCATCCGGAATCCAGCATTGGAGCAGCGGTAAGTTAAAACTGAAACTAATAATTGAAATTGTACACCGTATACTTTAAATTCCGGCTTGTAAAATCTGAAGGAATGTTTAGAAGGTTGAACGAGGAAGTAAACATTTTATAAATTCATGGAAGCTCAACAGTTAAGAATAATTATACATGGTGTGGATCTGCATTAACCTCCTAGGCACTATACACCACTATAACGGCTTTCACGGATGTCATCTTATATTACGACGCGCTACTACAGTGGTTCACTCTACTGACTTATACGCTCACCGTTTGAACTAAATGATTTTTTGTGAGTGTATTTTTCATTTGTCTTGCCTCACACTTTTTTTGTCCTCGCAACGTTTTACAATAGTGTTAACAATATACAGACAGAATATATAATCTTTGTTTTTGATACGCCAGTATCAGGTATCAATTATTGCTTTTCGTTAATATAAATGTACCGTTATTGGATGCTCTTTTTAACATGCCGATCCGTATCCTTATAATTTTTCGCGCTAGAGTGTGAAAATTGTGACGTGAATCTATGTGTCATACTGTGCTTTAAAATATATCACACTAAATTGTATTATTAATTATTAAAGTAAATTATTAAAGTTACAGTATATTCAACATATCTTTAAGAAAAATTATAATTTAGTTATCAAAATTTTCATTCCAATGTGTTTGCGTAGGGAACAGAATTATCCGTTATATATTGCAGTACAAGATAAAGAAATAAAAGCAAACCCCAGCAAGTGCAACCATATTACATTTACACTACAAAAATGGAAACCACCAAATATCCAATTGAATGGCACGCACATAACACAAACAAGGTAAGTTAAATACCTTGGAATCTATTTAGACACACAACTTATACGGAAGCAACATACGAAATCAATTATAGACAAGATACGGATAAAAAGAAGACAGATGTATTGGTTAACTAGTCGGAACTCTAAACTCAGCATGGAAAATAAACTAAAAATCTACAAAACGATAATAAAATCAATTTGGATGTACGGAATACCACTATGAGGAACAGCAACAATGAGCCACATAAATAAACTAGAGTCCCTACAATCGAAGATATTCAGAACAATAGTCAACGTCCCATGGTATGTCAGAAACGAGGATATACGCAAAAACCTAAAAATACCAACGGTCAAAAAAGAAATCGGCAGATACGCAAAAAAGATACAAGGGAAGAACGACAACACATCCAAACCAGCCGGCTGCTGAAGCGAGCAAAACTCTCATAAAAAGAAGACTAAAGAAGAAACAACCCACTGATCTCACTAAAGAAATAAAATAGACAAACTCGAAGATGGTATCCCGCTGGGGGTAGCCATCCACATGCAATTTAGCAATAAAGTTAGAAAAATTTACCAAATGTCCAGCTGGACAAATTGTAAAGTATAAATTAAATAATAAGAAACATATTGCAGTACTGTGTATTTATATCGTTTACGCGTAATTCGCGTCAAACTCTGTCGTACAGAGAAACAGCCCCGCACAAAATTCAGCCGTGCCTAAGAGGTTAATGAGCTCTACAAGTAAAATCATAGCTGCGAGAGGTTTAGTTTCCTAACACGGGACTTGCTATAGTTCTGTTCCTAGGTTTTTGAAGTAGTCATTGCGAAAAGATCGTAAACGAAGCTGTGCTGAGGGTAAAAGCATAAAATTCTTGGTATTCCACAAGGTGAAACAAAGTATGTACGTATAACATTATATGTATGCGGCTTTCGTACTTGGAAGAATTTTGTACACCAATTTTTAAATTTAATGCTGTTCTTAAATCATTAAATATTGTAGCGGACAGAGTTGTCATAGTTTCTAGGATCGCATTTCATCGTGGGGAATGTTTGTTCGTGCACGCGTGTTTACTCTGGAGAGAGACACATCGCTACGTCCAAAGGCAAAGTCAAATACATACACAATACATACACTTCTGAATCAAGAAAGAAAGACGGTCGTCACGGATACGATTACGGGCCTTAATCAGAGAAATACACGAAGAACGTAAATGGCCACTACTCGCAACGTATGAGTAAGTTACACTGCGATTCTTCTTATATACCAAACAATAGTTGTACTGTTTACAACAAGTATCAATAAGACTAGTATCTATTTTCGTAATTGAAAAAGCATTCAGAATCGCCTTACATCTATCAGATATCTACCGCGCTCACTAAAATCTTTTAACCAGAATCCAGTGATCCAACCATAGTAAGGATGAATCGCACAAGATCGCCCGATAATAAAGGATCACAACACGTTATATTATCCTAAAAACTATAAGTGTGATATTGTTTTCATACCGAAGACTAAGCAAACGGGACGTAAAAAGCAGTTGTGTAAATTCTTCTGACAATTTCGCGAACCTGCTGTCGCCGTGCATTAGTCTCCCGGTATATGTACCCCGCAACGAACCTGTCAAGTGAATCGCGGTTACATAGAAAGGTGGAAGGCCACCTCTTCCCTTGACGTTTTGTTAAGATCTTTTACTTGCCTATCCCTTCTGAAGTGATCTACGTTCGACGAGACAATTCCAATTGTAATTATCACCGCGTGCACATCAACAACATCCCAGCTCAAGACTTTTCTTGGCGTCTCGCCGTTATACTGCCCATACAGCTGCTTACGCCTCGGAATAAAATGGAATCTCTTTGCCGGGAAACTGATCAGTCGCATACGTATGAGGGATATGGATTAAAAGTTGTGTTTATAGTCGTCTTGCGTCTACGAACCGCGATTAAAAAGTTATACCTTTTTCGCTGGAAAAAGTCGAGAGGTGACAATACAAGAAATATGAAAAATGATTGTGATTAATATACAATAAGTTATATAAATATGGAATACACCAATATGATATGATCGCCGATTTGGGTCGACGATATGGCATATGATCGAATGATAAGAAATAAGAAAACATGCTTGGGCTTTAAACGCTACAATTCCTTGGCTTCCTTAAAGTTGCGTTTTCTGAGACATTATTGTAATTTCAAGACCAATCACTCGTCAAAAGACGACCGTAAATGATTCTTCCAAAACAGCCAAAAACTATCACGATTATAATTGTCAGACCAAAAGTCAACATTCAAAATAAAGCCTTAGAATATTATTCGCAGGAATGAAAATTTTATGGAAATTTGTTTTTCTGTATCTATAAAATCAAATTCCTTACGTAATGAATAGAAAATTTTCCTAAGATAAAGAAATTTGAATAAGCGACAGATTTACTTTTAAGATTTAGAGTTTTGATATAAATTGTATCAGTTTCGGGGTTTTATTAATGTAAAAGTTATGTTTTATGGTACTTTGGTGAATATATCACCAATTTACAAAATTTTATTAACAATTATCACCGAATACAATCCTATGTTTGTTTAAAATTGTAAGTGAGTCGTTTTGTGTTGAAAGAAGATTTTGTTTTATTATTAAATTATTAGTTCATTTTGATATTATGCAAATATTCCCCACAATTTTAATGTTTCATATTAAAAGATTCTGAATATAAATTTGTGTTAGCGATGAAAGATTCATAATAATATAAAAGTTTCTGCAAATTGCACAGCAATTAAATTATGAATTCAAGCAATATTTTCTAAAATTAATACATTTATATTTCTGTTGCATATTATGTGATAATACGCTTCACTAGAAGCATAGAAATAATAAGACAAAAGACAAAAGGAAAGTATTTAAATAGAGCTAAAACTGAATAAGAAAAATTGTGACCAGCTGGGTAACGTGCATTAATATTTTAAGTACTTGTAATACCAGTTGTGTAAATAACTCTTTCAGCACCCCTGTTCAAATTTGTATTCTCATCGACGGTAGTGATCGGTTGGCTCATGGCTGGTGGAGGCATGGCGAAAATGGGTTGTTGATTCGTCGAATTATTTTGCGGGCCACCCTGTGGTTGTGCTGTAATCGCATCGTCATCACTCTCCTCTTCCTGTAAAACAACAATCAGTAAGAAATTATAATTTCCACTAGTAGACTTATATACAGGTGGTCCACATAAAACATTAGAAGCCGGTTTTTCGAAAACCGTAACTGATATCGACTAATTTTCTTTTTAATTTCAATGGTACGAAAGGGCTGATTATTATTTGGAGAATAACAGATTTTTCCGAGAAGATTGCTAATATATCAAGGGGACATTGTTTTTTTCCTCATTTTTTTAAATGTAATGCAATAATAATTTCTGTCCATTCAGCTAACTCTTGAGGAATTAGATAATGTTTACTTGAAGTATTTTTCATCATTCTGCGTAATTAAAGAGTTACGAGGGAAGGAAGATCTAAAGAAAGACTCTACGCGGAGGCATCGAAGCGTAATTTAAACTTAAGTAGACTTATTCCGAGATAAAATTCATTTTATTAAGTATTCGAAATAAAAGTGACCGTTTACTTTTAAACATTTATAAGTTATAAGTATAACATTTATCACAAAAGAAGATATAAAGAGAAGAATATAATATGTTTGTAAAACCATAACTTCAACAATATTCTCAGATGTACGAAATAATGTCATACAAAGAATAAATAAATCTTTAGAAGTGAACAATCATCATTTCGATCACTTAATAAAATAAATTTTACTTCTTCCCGTCATAGCTCTCTAATTATACAGAATAACGGAAAATGCATCAAGTAAATTTATTCAGTTTCATAAGAACTATCTAAATAGATAGAAACTAATATCGCATTTCATTTAAAAAAAAAATGAAGGTGTCTCCCCTTAGTACACTAGCAATCATCTCAAAAAAAATCTTTTGTTCACCAAGTAATAATCAACCCTTTCGTATCATTGAAATTAAAAAGAAAATTAATCGATATCAGTTATGATTTCCAAAAAAACGACTGTAACACTTTATGTGGACCATCCTATATATACGTCAAGACGGATTAAATTATATGTCTTTCTTATATTCAACTGTCCGCGAACTATTTTTAAAAGGAATTGCACTAGTTAATTCTATTAATAAAATCTTGGTACTTTCGTACTGCTCAGTATCTCAAAACTCGATTACATTGAAACCATCTGCACAGATTTTACAGTCCAGAATTCATCAATATCAGTCTTGGCTAACAGCAGTATTAATCAGTACAATATTGCAGTAGTATTAAGACCATGTGTTAAAAGGTATTAACGGACGATATACATAGTCATACAATGTTTATGTTGGTCATTCTAACTGTCGCTTAGTATGTTAAATCATAATTTGTACTAGAGTCAGAAACTTATTCAGTTCGATGGATTTGAGCAGATTCTTTGTGGTCTCGGACAACTGATAACGAGTACCGTTTATACTTGATGGACCATCCAATACTGACTGGCACTGCATAAGACTCTCCACTGAGAGTCACGGTCTGATTGAGGTTTAGATAAGTGACTCTAACAGGTGATCTTTTGACTTTGATTATAAACTCTGACTCGAAACTATCTTGCTAATCTCAGCCCCCCTCTCCAGGAATCGTCCTCCTAATTGAGAATTTTTAAGGTTGCTGATCAGCCTGTGTTCCGAAAAACAATAATTAATCACCCTTTATGAAAAGGAGGTAAAGCGTTCTCAGGAATTATGGAGGTAGTTCCTCCAACACTGTGAAATTTCTTCCCAGTCCCAACAATTGGTACCTGTGTATTGACGTCGGCTGAGATCCTAATAACTATATATATATGTAACTATAGAATAACTATATATATCCTAATAAGCTATAAATACCATGAAATGGCATCACGAAGAAAATGCGAACAAATTGAAATGAGTTCTGAAGGAAATCGTGCCTTCTGGAAGATTCTATTATAATATATTTGAATTTTCCATGTTTGTGGAACTTAAAAATGAAATACCACATCGATATTTATTTCTAGCAATCAATTAATCGCAAATTGCGTTAGCTGTATCGCTTGGTATCTTCTAGACGGATTCCCCGATATCCGTAAACTCTCCAAGGAGATCTCTATAAAAGACTGCCTGGATCTCATTTGTCAATTACATATTGATTAGAAATATCAACAAAATTCCAGGCGCCGTTGCTAGGCAGTCCTGCATAGAGCCGACATTGCTCCTAGCCGGGGCTTGTCCGTAAATACAGCGTGTCCCTCAATATCGGAACTTCTTCTGTCAGGTTAAACGTTCAACCCGTGACCGTGGCTACGTTCAGCGACCAGTTACGTCACCTTGAGCCCAAGTATTCCAAAAGAAATGCTCGATGTCTCTACATCTCCGACATATATATATATATATAGCTACCGCTGTACCTAACAATTGCATTTTTTTCGTACACCTAGATGTTAAAACGTTATTTTACTACTTTAAATTTCCGCTAGAACGGATTTGACGAACACTCTATCACTGTACAGAGTAGTCAAGACGTGAATGTATACTTCATCGCGGACAGAGCGTAAAATTTGAAGTGTAACTTTATTATGTCATGTAAATTAACAATTTCTTATTCAAATAGTTATTCGCACAATCGTTATGACATAAACAAAACAACTTTTAAAAAAGGATATCGAAAATCTTGGAAAAAAACAAGCTATGCTCTGCTTAACTAAAATTGTGAATTGATACAAAATTTGAACGAGTGACTAAAGTCACTGGTAGAATACAGTGAATGTGTGATAATTGGTGACTATAGCTAACGTTAAGAACGAAAGGATTAAAACTGCTGATTGTGAGTTGATATCACGATACTTAGTTTGTCACGTATAAGACCACGTCTACAGGCATGCTCCGAGATAAATAAAGGTCGCTTTACGCTCTAAGACACTCATGACTAATTAAATACAATAAATCTATGTATTAAGATGAGATGTTAATAACAGTTCATTTGAAGCTGTCACTATGGTTTTACGCCGAATATCAAATTTTAATTAGTTCAGACTGCAGTAGGTTTTCATAGAAAATTGTCACTATTTGCAAAATTTTTCCTTTAAGACATAAAAATTGAATATACATTATACTTTCTTTAATTAGAAATCATATATAGATATAAATGATATTTCCTATCGTTAAAAACTATGTATAGCGTGCAACATGACTCGATCAAACTACGCTATTTCAAAATTTTAACGTTTATAATTTATGAGGAAATAATCACAAAAACTGTTTTAGATAAAATGATTGATATTTTGAATCGATTGGCACTTAATGTAAATTAGCGAGTCATTTATTTCACTTACAATTAGATTCTAATTAAAACTCTTTCTATGGGTCTCTGTTTCATTTTCTACAAGAAATAATCAGAAATCATCTCGGATTACAGATTAAGGCTTAGACAGATTAAATTAAAATCAGTTATCTGGTTTACTACCCGGCTTTCATTCTATTGAAATATTTTTAGTTACGTAAATCAACAATCTCTAATGTGATAAAAAAAGTTAAAATAGATCTTGTTGTAATTTAACAGTTCGATTAAGGAATGGTACTCATCAAGCATGATAGACCGATAGAGCTCACCATAGACGCTTCCTTAATGGAGAAATCGTCTACGTAATATTTAACCCCGTACGGAATATAAGAATTTACCTAGTGTTTACGTAGATAAATTGTAAAGAATTTCGGTATTGCAAAAACAGAAAAAAGATGTATGGAAAATGTAACTTATGTAAAGTGAAATACATTGTGTAAAAACGTTAATTTCCCCTCGATTTCGATGATTTTTGGATTAGTTGTAGAAATCGATATTTTGAATAATATTTATAATTTCCTATATATATATATAGAAAAAATATTAATATAAATATTATAATATAAATATTATAATATAAAATATATATATATATTTGAAATATTTGCGATAAACTGTTAGTATCACTACAATGGATTTTGCCTATAGTTGTGCACTTCTGGCAACGTATACGTCAATGTTGGTTGCCGGCTGTCGGCCGCCGGCCACTTATCTTCTGTTTCTAAACGAAGGTTGGGCGATTTTAAAGGCCTTATACACAACGTACATATGCGAGGCTGTAAGAGTCTGTTATAATTTTATAGTTTATAGCTCAACTAAAAGTAAATATTATGAATGTATTGGGTTTAGGTTAGGAGTTAGGCAGCCGAAGAAATTAATCGAGTTATAACGCACATTTTTGCAGTCTCACATATGTGGTTGGGGCTTTTAAGCTTTCCCGACTCTGGTTTGTAAATAGAAGATAAGTGGTCGGCGGCCAACAACTAACTGATGCATACGCTGTCACAAACGCACATCTAGGTAAAAGTACATCGTAATTGTGCCGGAAGTTTTTCTTGGAAACTAAGCGAGTTATACATATACATATACACTCCTTATATATATATAGGAAAAAGTTGTTCAAAATGTTGAGTTTTACATGATATTCAAAAATCATTGAAATCGTAGGGTAATTAACATTTTTACAATTTCATCTAGAAATAAAAAGAGTACAGAATATAGCAATCATTTATACAAACATCACTGAAACATTGATATAATTAAATAAATTATATTATTACGAGAAGGTAATCTAATTGCAAAAGTATTAAAGTTCATTTATTGTGAAATTATGATCAATTATTAAAATGTTACATAAAAAACCAGCTTTTGTAAAGCGAAATGCCTAATGTTTTAGAATTTCTTTATTGATATTAGTCTATATTTTAAAGTCAGTTCAAATAAAAAAGCACTCATATCAGTCACAAACTCTGTTTATCAAACTTAAAGCATCATGTTTCCCTTTAGTTAATGCATACAAACCTTCAATTCTCGTTCTGTATATTCCGGTATGGAGACCAGAAAAAAATGATGAAAGAAGAAACGAAAATGTTCAAGAAGCTGGTATGAAAATGATCGAGAAACGAACAATATGTATTCTGTATGTAAATGTTTGTCTCAATGGTTCTCATTTCCTCCTGTTATAATACATAATATATTCTTTTTCTTTTTATGATGTAATCTTATTTTTATTTTATAAATCCTATTATAAGTCACTAGAAATTAAAAGTTAGTATAAAAACATATCAATGTACTAAATGGAACTATAAATATTGTGTTTTCGTAACGAACTCACGATTTTTAAATTTCGTAAATTATATGCAAATATAAAATGGAAAACATATAATTCTGTATCATGAGACAAAAACAATTTGCACGATTGAAATTAATTAAAAAATAACATTTAACAAGCATAAACGATTATTAACGATTAATGAAGAACAAAACTTATGTTCGCTATTAAAAAGTTCTAATATTTCATGATTATCAACAAGATTTCTCAACATTTGTCGCAACTAAAACAAAATTCAGTCACATTTCTTAAATAAAATTAGAGGACTAAGAACCACTGATACTGGAAAAAAACTTACCTTAACCAGGCCTCTGGGCTGATTCATCACGACATTTGCCTCTGGGTTCTGGTTCCGCTACAATACAACAACAACGTAAACAAAACCGCTAATCTATCGTATTCTAAAAAAAAAGGCAGACATAAAAAGTGCATGCTAGGCTAAATTAGAAAGATTTCAGAAATTACAGATCGATGATGTATGACAAATATGAAATGACTGATCAAGGAAATAATCAATTATATTAAAAGTGCACTGAATTGTCGAGAAATAAAGAAAAAGAAATATTACTTTCTTGTCCTCGTAAATCTGTAAAACCAGTGTTAATAAGAAGACGTAATTTTTGAAAATTAAAAAAGTGCAACATTTCCGAAACGAAGCATGATTTCTTAATTTCGGAAGGAGGATGAAACGATATTTTAATTTGGATATATGTAATAAAACTTCTCGTGTTATTATAGTTTCTATACCCTTCCTAAAATGAAAAGCATACAACCAATTATAGGTGTGTATGTATTTATAAAATAGACTTGATCTCACAAGAATGGGTTGCGATCTTGACAAGTGTTTTTTGAATATTGCTAATATATATATTCAAATATTAACAAATAACCAAGTACTTTTATGCTGTTGTATTTTTATACAAAGTAATTTTAAGAACTGAACATTAAAAAATTTTTAATTCTTACAATAATTAATGAAACATTCAAATATCAATAAATTCATTGTAAAACTTTATAATACTACATAATTTTACAATTATCATAAGTATGATATATATATATATTTAAACATTATAGTAACCCTCTGATAACTATCATAAATTTTCGTAAAAATTACGGATTCGAAACTTCTGTCTTTCTTGTCTCTCTTTCATAAGCTTCATTTCTTCCTAACCTCTAGGTTTGAGATTCTATCTTGTAAAAATAAAAGATATTTTATAATATATTATTTTATATAAAAGTTAAAGATTAAATTTAATGATTCAATCATAATATTGTAGTTGAAATATTGTATGTATTTAATAAAATATATATCATTATATGGCTAATCTGAAAATAAACCGTGATTTTAATTTGTAGTAATAAAACGTATGCATTAAAAATTGTTATGCTCTACTTTAAAAGAACAATCAATAACAATTCCTGAATGTTACATGCTCTTATAAGTTATAAGTAATGTCGCTTTTTTGGTTCAGAAAGATTAAGTACGAACATCACTTGCTAAAAGTATGAAAAAAGATAATAACTACTAAGAATGTTTCCATATTAAACAAAAAATTTATTAGGAGGGAAAGAAATATGGCTAACACATATTTTCTATATACTCTGCCATTCGAAAGAAGGATTCGCTAACAGCGGTTTAAATTACATTAAAAAATATTGCAATATGTATACTGTAGATATCAAAACGATAAATGGAAAAGCAAAGAAAATGAGCTACATTCAAACGTTTAATGAAAGATTACATACTATAGTATACTAGGTATAGTATAGTATCCGCACAACTAAAACAAGTCATCTTTTCTGAATGTAAAATAAAAACTGCCAGAATAAAATATGAATGATTTATATTTTGAAAACTACATTTTTTCTGCAAATGTAACTACGCATGTATGTTTTACTGTTGTACCATTCCTTTAAATCGAAATTCGCTGACATTTTAAATAGATGTGCTAGGTTGTCCCAAAAGTTCCTTTCGTTTTATAAGGAAATAATAGATGTACAAAACTTTTGGTTTTATATTATTTTATTGAATTGTTCTATTGGGACAAAATGGATCATACATAATTGGATAAAATAATATAAAACAAAAAATATTGTGCATCTATTATTTCCTTATAAAATGAAAGGAACTTTTGGGATAACCTAATATTTATTAAAGGAAATAGATTTTCTTTAGTAAACGTATTTAATTAAACCATCTCACAAAAACACCTAATCACTTTTTATCACCTTATTCTAACATTTCTTTGCAAGATGACGATGTAATCTATATGAAAAAAGATATATCATACGTCCCTTAGCGAAGAAAAGGCACAGTTGTGTAATGCATAAGCTATGTAGATATCCAATTTTCATACTTCTAATTGTCAAAATAAAATAATGAAGCTTTTTGCCAAGCATTAATAATGTATATTATACAATAATAAGCTTCAATTTAAAGAATTATAATATCTAATCTCGTGCAAGATTAAAAAACCATGCAAAATTTTTCTAGAAACTGGATAAGAAACAATGAATATATTTCAACAGAGGCTTGTACTATACTAGTAAATAACTTGTATAAATTTGTACTAAACTAACACGAATTATAACTAATGCTAATAATTAAATAAATCACATGCAAGAATGCTGGGATCATTTGGCTCAACAGTCAAAAAATCCTTTTCATAGAAATCCACTAAATTCTTATCATCTACTATCAATCTTCATATTGCAAAATTTTCTTATCTAACAGAAGCTTTCATGAAAAAGATCAGTTTAAAAACGACATTACTTATCCCACAATTTAATAATATATTATACATAATGATGTTTAATAATAAATCTATCTTTATAGTTTTTAAAAAATTTCATACGTTTCATTTTTAGAATTGTATCTAGAAGAATATCTAAAATCAATTTTGTTTAAATACTGTAAATTATTGAAAAAAGATGTAAGTGATACTAAATCACGCTAACATTTTGTATAATATTCTTTGCATCTCTTTAACTTATATCACTATATTTATATTACTATATGAGAGATATTTAGTGCAACTGTAAATTGTGTGCCATAAAATAATGTAATTTACTTTGTAATTAAGGATAAAAATCGTAAAGCTCTAAAAATCATTTTTAGAAACTTTTACGCAAACTTACATGTAGAGTAAGCTTATCTTATAAATTTACCTTCTTACTAATGAACCTTCTCAAACTAATATTCTATGCTTAAATTATATTGTGATATCTAAGTATATGATTTCTACTAGATATTATCACAGATTTAAGAGGGCTAAGATATCTAAAGAGCCAAAAAATACACCTATCCTTGAGATTTCTTAAAATAAATATGATCAAAAGTTTTTAACATGTATTTACAAGGGTATACTTAAATCTAAGTAAAATCTATTAACGATACAAACATCATTAAAAAACATTGAGAATGGTTGAAGAATTATATGTTGCACCATTAAATTGAAACAAAATAATCAATTGATTTCCAGATGGAACATACTCTACATCAAAGTTTAAATAACTACTCAATATCAGACACAGAATAATTGTATGAAATATCCATTCAACGCGACCGTCAAAAATAATATTTCATTGTTTTTAATAATATGAAAAGTTGGTTAAAGAACTAATATGATAGTTAGTTATAAACTATATAGAGAGGAATATTGTAAATATTATCTCTTTATTGTTCTTAGAGTTCAAGAATTGGCTAACATTTATTACATACTTGACTTTGATCAAATTAGAAATATAAGAATGTTTGCTTATAAATATTATACAACAACAGGTTGACAATTGGGTAGACCTTGGGTAGAACGTTTTCAGATTTAAGATAAATATTATTTTCTTAATGGCACGTATTATACTGTTCTTAACTCCAATAAAATAGTGACATAAATCTTAGAAGTCTTAGAATTAAATATGTAGTAATCAAGATTTAATATTTTTATACAATCTTTTAGGTTGTCCGAAAAGTTTCTTTCGTTCTATAAGAAAATAATAGATGCACAATATTTTTTATTTTATATTAGTTTATTGAATTATGCACGAACATAATAGTAGAAATATAACGAAATGGATGATACCTAATTCAATAAAATAATATAAAACAGAAATTGTTGTTCATCTGTTATCACTTTATGAAACGAAAGAAACTTTTCGGACAAGCTAATAAATTTTTATAGAGTAAAGATATTACTACCATATTACTATCATACCATTACTCCATAAAACTATGTAATTCTCGTAAAAAACATTTTCATACAGTTTTAATTATACAGATATTATATGATAGAGATATTTCAGATGATAATTTTAATAGGGTTAGTGATAAATTTTAAATAGGCAACTATTTAAAAATATTAATAAATTAATAATATTTTCTCTTGATCATTCATTGATTGAATTTCTAGATTAATTAATAAATTGTTGTTTGTATATGATGAAAATCCTTGCATATATCTACAACCAGGATTTGAACATCATGTACCTATATGAATTGTCATTGTATTTTTTTTTTTTTGTAATTATACAAAGTATTTAGGGGAAAAACTCAGAGTTATTTTTAAGTTTAACACATTCACTACGTACATTTTTAATCCGAATCGGCATTTAGTTTTAGAATTTACAAGGCAAGACCGGATGGGTCATACAACCAGGATGATGATAATTCCACGTGAGAAAATAAGTCGAAAATACAGAATAAAATTGTTTCATATAATGTTTTATTTTCGAGAAACTAAAGATTGGAAATTTATCAACAATACTTAAACTTAATTAAGTACCAACTAGTAAACGATCAGCGTTATTCTACATGCAAAAGTAAGTTGAAAATATAAAATGGAAATTTTCTGTTTATGGCATCATTTTCAAGAGAATAAAAATTGAAAACATATTTAGTTAAAAATTGGTCTGATTACACCTACATAATACATTTCCAAATTTATTTTTCTCAAAAACAAATCATTTTATGAAAAAATTCTGTTCTATATTTAGACTTATTTTTTTCATGTTGAATCAGCCCCTACCTACACGGTTGCCCCGTTCGACTTCACCTTGTAAAATTACAATCAGAAAAACTATAAAACTTCAAAACAATTACATTCAGAATTTAATATAACATAAAAAATAATAATAATTTCTGAAATAAACATGTTAATGGTTCTTCTTATAAAAATGGCAAACTTTAGTGTTTTTTAACTTATCTCTCCAAAATAAATACATTTGTTTGTTAGAATAAGCTTTAGATAGTTTTATGAAAAATGTAAAAAATAATATACTATTGTTTAAGCGAGATGAAAAAGTTTGACAGCAAAGGATATAATTTTAAAGTCGCGTTCATATCAACCACATAAATATATACTCCACCTTCCTTCAGCAATTTTTGCAATATTGTATGTAAGGAGAAAACTAATAAATCAAACCGAAATGAATATGTACTTATAGTGAGCAAACGAGCTTATTCAAAACTCTATATATTATCTCAATATCTTCTTACTATATATGTATACACATAATTCATATATGATTAATAAGTATGTTAAAATGTGGCACATCATTTTCTAAAAGAAGTTAAATGACATGAAGTAATAAACAGAATGGAAAAGAAAAAAAAAAAAAAGAAGAATAATCAAATTAAAAATATTCAGGATACATACATAGTGCATGTTTTTCAGCTATATTTTTCTTTGTTTGCCTTCTCAAAAAAATTCTTAAGTAAAATATTTTTCGTCATAATTCAAATTGTGCAGAATATGAAAGAGTGCATCAACTAAATGTTATTTATGTTGTTGATAAAAGTATTTTAAATAAAATTGTCCCTTTAATATTAAAAAATTTATTGATGATTGTTCCATTTCATTTAATCAAAAAAATAAAAAAGAAAGAAGAAAGGAAAAAAGAAAAATGAAATCGGTACCTGCAAGAATTTTTAAAAAGTTATGTAATATTTTATTTAATCCCTCCCCTGTATGAATATTTATTCACCAAGGATAGCTCTACAGATGTACACTATCATGCATAAATATTTGGATACTTGATACAATCCAAACAAAACATTTATATTTTTATTAATTTTCAGATTTTATGTTTATACAGAATGTCACATTAAAGATGAAATACGATCAATAAAAATCAATCTTTTCTAGAATGCTTGGTCACAAAGACAACATAATTTTACGATACTTCTATTTATCATATACGCATTTTCGTTATTTTTTCATAGATATATACATATGTCTATGCACTAAAGTCTTGAACATTGGCACCATTCGGCGACAAATTATCATGACTAGGACTTGACTTTAAATACAGATACAGTCCGTTATCTTGCCAAGCGTAGGAAAAAATCATAAAGATCTCCCATATACGTTAGTAAAAATGTAATTCAAAAAAGATCATAAATAAAAAATTCATTATTAAATTAATATATTATCTCATAGACATTTGATTTCGTATCAAGTTACACAACACAGTTATCTAGCTTCCGGGTGTGTCATACGAATCCGAAAAAAATCGGTAACCGAAATCGATAGAATCATGGGGGAATTTTCCAGAGATGAGGATAACTACTGATCAATTAAGTAGTATTTCGTGACGATTAATTAATGAGGCTTTACTATATATATTATTTATGTTTATATATATTATGTATTATATATATATATATTAGGTTTTATATAATTTGATATTTTAAATACAAATTTTATGTACAACAACATTTGTAAATTACTTTGAGACATCATATGGATTTTCTTGCAAATGAACAAAATATAAAAAGATACGAATCTCTTAAAAGATTGAAAATGTTTTATATTTTTATGTATGTGATAGAATTTTAATTCTTATATAATTTTCTTCCAAGCTAAAATATATTAAAAATATCATTGAAATTATATTTTTTATTTTGATCATCCATTAATTTAAGTAACTTCAAGGAATTGATAAACATTGATTTATTTTAAAAAAGTATAATGTTTTGTATTATAAAATATATTTAAAAATAATTTCCTTAATTTATCAAAAATAATAATTATGCTATGGATTTTTTAAAAAGTTCTTTTTTTTTATATTCGTAGATTCCTAGTAAATATACGATAACATAAACTACAATTAATATTTGATAATTAATTGAAACGGATGGAGAATATTTTTAATTTCATTTTAAATAAACAATATAATTGTCCATGGCATAAAATATTTAAGAAATGGAAACATAAGTTCTTACCTGTAAATTGTGGTATTCTCCACTATCTTCTGGTGGTGTTGGCTTAAATTTGCCACAGCAAAAGTTGCAACAACAACAGCAGCAACAACAGCAATAACATGCAGTTATCAGACTACAAAATATGAAGAGTGCCTGCAAATAAAAAATCCTTTTAGTTTTAATTAATGTGATAATTATAAACTTATAACATATAATCAGTTGCACGATATTGACATCGAAGATTTAAATTATGAATTCGAAAAGTAAGTTTCTTAATATCATAATTAAACGAAAATATTATAAATTTGAACAAATAAAAAACATTGTAGTCACTCATCTGCATATTATATATTACTATTAATAAAATTTTATCAAATTCTAATCAAAGCTAATATTAAAATAATATTTAGTTTATAGAAAAACTTAGAAATTATAATAAAGACTTACCTTGCACCAACCAGAAGTGACTACAAAATATGCATTAACATTTTCTTCACCAAATTGTTCCGCGACATATAATCCAAGAGATCCATAATTATCATATATATTTCTCTTAGTTAAATCTGTTAGTATAGCATGTGCTCTGTTTATTTCTTTAAACTGAAACATAATTATGTTCAAAGAGATGAACTTTACATAGTTATATTGGGTTAGATTAAAGTAATAATTATAATTTTTTCCATATCCGATTTATAAGATTTATCTAAATATGCATACGTCATTATAATAGGCTTTAAAACATAGTTGGATGGAAACAAATGTTATCATATTTAGTTCTATGACAAAATATTTGGATACTGTTCAATTTATGGAGCAGACATGAACTCTTTTAAGGAAATTATAGAACTATTATATGAAAAGCAAGATATACATCTCTATTAAAAGTTAAATTGCATACTTATTCTCACAACTAAAAATTGTAATTATATGAAATTGGAAGCAAATGATAAGAAAAGATGCAATTTCTCCTCAAAATAGGAAAAGTAAGAAGAAATTGTTTTCATACAAATATGAAGATTGCAATTTATTGACAAATTAAAATAAAATAAGTGTTAAACAGATGCTTGTTATTAAAATAAAATGGATATAATTAATATTAATCTTTTCTAATGTATCGTATCAAACTCTACCTTATCTGCCGCTTCTGGATTATTCGGATTTTTATCAGGATGATACTTTAATGCTAACTTTCTATAAGTCCTTTTAATTTCTTCAGGAGTGGCAGTTTTTGGAATTTCTAATATTTGATACAGGGAATCTCCTGCTGTCCTAAAACAAATAAGATGTTAATGAATCAATTAATTATCAATTTCTATCCTAAACATAACTTGTCAATTAGCACAGATTATTTTCAAAATTACATTGAAAAATGTTTAAACTTACGACTATAAGATTAACTTATTGTAGCCCATATATAATATGGAATAATAAAAAAGATAGTCTGACATATATAGTCTTTTTGCTTATAAAATAATATATTTATGTAATAGAAATTTAATTTTAATAAAGAAGATATTTAAAAATATCCAGGTTCTTGTCATAGAAAAATCATATTATTATTAATATATTAATCTAATTGTATAGATGAGTTTATAAAAAAATTTAATTAACATATTATTACATATAATTTATTTAACATATACTTTAAAAGATTTTAATTAATTAAAATATGAGTTATAATTTATTTTAAAACAGATAATTGTTCTTGATATTAGAAAACCTGTACTTCCTTCACAGTTTAAAATTTTTATTTCACTATATTGATTTTTACAAATGTACAAGAAATATATTGCAAATTTGACAGTTGCAATTAACATTCAATTTTCATATTAAAATTTAAATAAATTAATTTATTTGGTTAAATATAAGACGTTTTTGAAGATAAAATACTAAATTAATTTTAATGACAGTCATCTTCAAACTTATGTTGAAATAGTATGCACAAATCAACAAATTAACCTAGTAAATACATATTTTTATCGTTAAAGAATAAACTGTCAATTGATAGAATTATCATTTTTTATTTTCGTTAAAGCAAACAAATTAAAATAAAAAGTAAATAAATAGAGATTAAAACATACAAGAATGAATAGAAGAATAACCTAGAATTTTTCTAATTTTGTAAGATTTTCAATTCCTAAAATATATGCACCAAATTCAGTGGAAAAATTTATGTTAATTTCCATTGAAATAAAACAACGTAATTTTTTTAAAGTAAAGAAATAATTTAAAACGCAAAAGTTTAGGCAAGGGTGGTAAAGTACTCACGACATCTTTCTTTTATCCATGTTTAATAGTAGCGTTACTCGATGATACGAAAAGTAGAATTAATTTTTTACTAAGTATTTCAATCTTTCGTCGTCCTGTATTACAGGTACATGATTTTCGTCATTAAATGAACGTCTTTTTGAATAGATGTTGTGTCGGATGATAGCAGAGAAAAGGATTCAATATTTTAGTACCAAAAGTGGACACAGTTGCACCAAATTGGCGCCACTGAAAGTATGAATTTAAGAAGTATAAATGAAGTTTGATACTGTTGGTGCATATTATTTCAATTAGACGCACAGTTAACTGCATATTTAACTTAATCGCTACTTATTTGGAAATACTATATCTGCAAATTTTGTTTTCATATATATGTACAAGACAGGTTTCTAAATCCATAAAATATTATTATAAAGGAATGAAATGTTGTTAAGATAGGAAAATTTAGATTTTTAATAATGAAAAGGTTTAAATTAGTAAATTAAAAAATCAATATCCAATGATAAATTACAATAGTGATTACATATATAGCTTTATTTAAGATGGTACATACACATATATACATTTTATTCAAATTATGATATATATATTAAACTACCAATGTGTCACAATGTCTCTTATCATAATTTCGGTCGTTTATTGTTAAACTGTTTTACGCATTTGATTGGTATTAATTCTTTGCATTCCAGAATCGAGAGGCGACAATAGCTGGTTTTACGTTTTCTTGTAGACAAAGCAACGGTTCGATATCTAACGTTTTGTTTTGTAACTAAGACCGAAGGAAAGAATGATAGGTTGCAACTTGTAGTTTGTAGCTGTTATAAGTACCAGATAGGTTATCTTATACTTTGCACTAGTAGTCACTGTTTTGTATATAAAGAGAAAACACTCTAAAATAAACAGTCGTTTCTTTTAGATTTCATAGTACAGCATTGTTCTATTAATATTATTATTACTTTATTATTATTATTATTATTATTATTATTATTATTATTATTATATTGTATTTTAAACTATTATAATTATTATGGTAATCGTTCAATGATTTTCAAATATGTTATCAGGATCATGATTTTGAACAACTTTTCCCTATACATATAACTGCTGCTCGGCTTTAGTTTTCGGGATGACTGTTTTGTGCTCTTTGATGCAGATTAGATATTGCTTAGGTTTAGGTTAGATTTATCTATGGATTCCCATTGGAGTAATTATACATATAGGTACAATGCCATCGGTTCCAATATTCAAGGATATTGATTAACAAATGATATTAGTCGGATTTTTTCTTCCAATACATTTACCTAGGATAGGTTCACCTAAGTTTTTTGGATACTTCATTTGATGACAGTTTCAAAAGGAAGATGAAGCATAAGAACTTGTTTGCAGGGAAGAGTTGAGTTGTTATTTGAAATACATAAACTCAAAATTTTTGCTTTATTTTGTGCCGGGTGAGAATATCTCTGTAGTTGTGAAATACAAAGAGACAGTTTCTTTTATTACCTAGAACCCAGAGGAGCCAATCAAATGGAAAATAAGAAATAAAAATAATAATAGACTCTGAAACAGGATACATTTGCATTACTGTGGTACTTCGATAATAATCTGTTGTCAGCAGAACAGTTGATAAGAATTGATCTTCCAGTGTCAACTAGAATTTTTTTACTCTTGTATAAAACGCTATTGGATAAAGCCCCAGTTTCTCAAGAATACCATATGTTCAGTGACTATTATATAAGCTGTTCTTTGCCCAAAAAATTATACAAGATGAAGCGTTATTTAACCAAACAAATTTAAAGAAAATATTCAAACAAATAGAAAAAGATTGCCATAAAAGATAAAATAGAATGAAACATCTGTAGTAGCATGTTAACATTTAGTCAACCGCGCGCGCCATAGTGAGCAATTTTCACCGCGCGTTTCCACCGCCCTCGGACAAGCTAACCTATACGCTGTCTACTGCGCATTTTTCCAAATATCAAGGACTAATATTCACTACTTAAAAAACAAAGAAGTCTAAAAATTATTTAATTGGTTAATTATATTTTGCGGTAATAATTTTATTTAACGATTTCATATATTGTTTATACGAAACATCAAATTAAAAGTATATACTAAAAGTATAAAAAAATATAGGTAAAATTAAAAACATTAAAGATGACTAAAGATAAATAACACGACTTGAACGTGAAATAAAAAATTCATAATGCATTTTAATATTTTTTTACAGTGTGACATCATTCGATTATAACTTTATTTAGTCATAATTGATAATGTAACTTTTAAATTAATTTTAACACCACTAAATTGGTGTATTTTATTATATACTGTACTTTATAAAAGCAGAAAAAATGGCGCAATTAATTGGGAACAATTCCAGGTAAACAATGACTAATAATAACAACAAAAGAGAAAATGCATTGTTAAAGTCAAAAAGGGAGATCTCCCCATTCAGTCACCCAGCGATGTTCTTCACAGAGGGGAGATCTCCCCGTTCGGTTGGCTAAGTGTTAAGGAAATAATACTTTGATCCTGGTTTTGGAAAATAAGCAGATTACAGCAATGTTGGCAAATTGGAACAATGGTGGAACAAGTTCTGTCAAAAGGATACTATAGGATGATACTAAATTTATTGTAGAAAAATTTAATATTCTATATTACATAAAATTTTATGGATGGTGTTGATTAAGCAGACCAATATAGTTTAACATATTCCTTCATGAGAAAAACTCTTGAGTGGTGGTATAAGCTATTTTTTGAAAGATTAGAAATATCCATTATCCTGTATAGAAATTCATACATATTATAGAAGTTTGTAAAAAAGCAAAGAAACAAATGTCCACTTAGTCATTTGAAATATATTAAGTTACTAGTAAATCAATTTAGAGGTGATTCGGATGACAGGATTGTAATGTATTAATTCAAACAGCTACAGAATTAATCTTTTATTTTTTTCCTAAAACTATTACCCAATATATAAGATTAACAGTAATTTGTAAAGTAGAATAAAATGTAATTGTAAATTCTTATGCTAAGATACTTCCCAAGGATAACAATTTTATTAATAATTATTATATAATACAAAAAGATAAAGGGTATTAAATATTAAGGAAAAAAAATATTAGTCAATAAATTTTAATGTGGAGGTAGATATTGATTATCTGTAACCAAAGTGCTCTTCCTATAATCACTTGACGATGAATTTTCATTGTTTGCATCATATTTGATATTTATTTTGTTTCCTCCAACTTTAGAGTTGGACATGATTTTCTTTAGCCACGCTACATCTAATGAAGCAAACATAGCAACCTAAAATATAAAACAGAGAATTTGTATTTATCTATTTCTGATTTTAAAATTTATTAATTTTAGAAATAAATAAAATATATTAAGATTGATTTATTAATTTAATATAAAAGTAGCATATGATATTCGAATATTAATTAATACCTATAACTAATATGAGTAATTATATCAACAAACACAAAAATACAAAAACAGTATTTGAAACATATCTTTTTCTATTTCTTTATTATTGTAATTAATAACATTAATGTAGATATGAATAGTAATATCTTCAGTAATATATGATAATATCATTATCTTACTTGATTTGATGGATAGCATCCTGTATCTTGACTATAAATTCCACTTAATTCATAAACACCATGCTCATTTTGACAAGCAAGAGGTCCCCCAACATCTGTGTCACAAATATTATTTTTTTCTTCTTTGGGTGCAGCACAGATAGTCCCATTTGTAACATTAACTCCAAGATTTGTGCTTAGTAATAGCATATCCTTGCAATGTTCTCTGGATAGTATGTTCATGCTAATTGCATGCATGATTGCACCAGCATAATGCGCTAAAACAGAAATATTTATGTACTTAATCATTTAATTTGGTTTAAGTTCCGGGTTATCTTGATTCTCAAAAATAAATATAATCATAATAACATGTATACAGTAACATATATACAAAAATAATAACATTTTTATGTAAGACTGTACTCGAAAACAGAATCGGAATTATGAAAGAAATGACATTATTATGATAAACATTTTAACATTATTATGATAAACTTTTTATTTATGTGTAAATTATTTATTTAAATATAATATATTCCTCGCTTAATTACCTTGAAGAATGGACTTTCCCCAACCGGTGGCAATGCACAATTTATTATTTTGCAGTAAATGCTTTGAATCAGACAGACATATGGGACTTATATGACGATCGAGAATAATGGGATTTTCTAGATGCAACATTGCGAGGTCGTATTCTCCAGGTTTTCCTTCATAATAAGGATGTACACTGATGGATGATACATTGATGATTTGGAAAGGCAATGGTTCCTCATGTTTTAATTCGTACCCCAATTTCCATTCTCCCAATTTTATCAAAACATCTTCCGGCAGCAGACTTTAATAATAATATAAAATATTTTGATGAAGAAAATAAAATGATAACAGTTTATTCTAAGCTAATTACATATATCTTACAAACAGTAATATTAAAATTAAATAATCAAATGCAGGAAATAACGAATCTTAATAAATATAATTACTGTAAAAAATAAATTTCACTTGCAACAGAAAACGCGACATCCATGTACCATGAAAAAGGTCATTATTTGTAACAGAAAAAATACTTTTTATTTAATAAAAGTATATTGTAATATTCGGTCATGTTTTGATAATAGTTCTAAAAATGTATCTGAATTTTAAATGCCTATAAGTATCTTAGGTTACATCATTTGTATATGTTCTTATATTCTTAGAGATTTTAATCAGAAGTTGCGTACACCTTTCCAAATATGGTGACTATGCTATATTCTTCGCTTAAATTTTGTGGGTGGATCATTCGGAAATTTCGTTACGAAATTTAAAAAAATTTTAAAGATAAAATATTTTCATGATTCATAAAATCTGCATTTTATTGAATAATGCATACACTTTCCTTTTTTTCGATGATTTTTTACTGTTTATTGAGTAGCTTCACAAATCCGTTTTCGGAAAATTTTTTGTCCTTTTCTACTATGAATACTTTCAAGTAGTTTTTGTAAATCTATAGAATATTCAATCTTTCGCTAATTTTCTGCTAAGATGTATAGTGGCCTATAGAATTTTATATAATATAATAATGTAATATATTATATAATAAAATATTATATATTATATAATATATAATAATATATGAAATATTATATATTATGTAATATAATAACAATAATATATAATATATTATATAATATATAATACATTATATAAACTTCTATTATAATATATAATATTATTATATTATTATTATTATTACTTAGTGCGTGCCTTTTGGCTTTGGACGAGCTTTCGGTTTTACATCTCGTTTACCCATTACACTTTTTACATTCTATCAGTCTTATGGCGTTATCACCTTATTGCCTCCTCCCTTATATCTATCTAAACTTTTTTCCTTGTCTATCTCTATTTTCTTATATATCTACCTCCCCTCTTATACACTCTATATAATATTATTATATTATATAATTATATAACAGTATCGATTTGTTGTACCGTTCCTAATGTGTAATTTGTAAGTTATGATGAAGTTAACCTGTGTTTAATTGAGATATTGTTCTGTAACAGCAAATTGTCGCTAAATTATCGAAAATATACAATAAATTGAGATTTTTTGACAGATTTCATTTTTATCAATAAATTTAAGTTAAAAATTCAAGTAAAACGAATATATATATATATATATTTATTAGTTTATGAAAATATTATTTTTTTTTTATTTCTTCTATTTTCCAAACAAAATTTTTAAGTGAAACTGAAATTTCTGGGGAAAATAATACAAGAAAAATATATGAATATTTCTAGGCATATTTTGATCTGTGTAATTAATTATTATTGCCTGTTTTTATATTTAGTATGCTTACCCGTAGATGCAATTAGCTGCTGTTAATACATCTTGAGTTCCAATTAGAGCACCAGAACAGAGAATTTTCCGTTCCTTTAAATGTAAAACCATCGCTTGCCATGGAATCTCTGCAAAAACTGTTTTGGAGTCCGTTCCTTGTGATTGTTTTAATACCTGACAACAGAGAACAATCCTTTTTAAAACATTTTCTATTTATTCATATTCAGAGCGTTAATTGTTTCATATTGTTGCATATTTCAATTTCTTATGTTAATAAATAACGTACTTGTAATATGTTAAATTGTTTTATTGATATCCTAATTTTTTTCGAATGTTTTATTACACCAATTATTGTTCTCTGTATTATTGTAATTTACATTCTCTTAAAAGATACGACTCGATTAATGTGTGTAAATATTGAAGCATTATAATTACAATCAAATACGATATAATAAAATTGAGATGTTCGTTGAAAATAAAGTGAAGCATATTTCGAAAAAACAATTAACATTTTTTGACTCTTTCGCACATTACACATATTACACATGTTTGAATTTCATGACTTTAATGTAGTATGCATAGATACATATGTACTTGTACATTTACGAAGCAGTTCGCATAAAAATGAGAAAGTTTCTTCTTTTATTTTATTTCATTTTCGCAGAAAATTGAAATAGGAATACATTCTACATATACTGCTTTTACATTTTATGGCATATGCTTATATAATAAAAGTATTCTACATTGTGATAATTTATGTAGATATTACAATTTAATGATAATTCAATAAAAATATTTTGTAATGTACAAAATAAATTTTCGTTCATAGCAAAATTAGAAGAGACAAGGGGACGGATTGATAATTATAAGAATAGAAATATATGGTTTTTATGTGCGATGCATTATTTTCTCGAAGGTGAAAATATATTGAAAACACAAAAATATACAATCTACTGCTGGTTGTTTACAAAAACAAGTTGAATGTGCACTTATAAAAATATTTGTAATTTTGTATGTATGTGTACACTTAATCACCTGACATTTAAATGTCGCCATCTAGCTCATAAATCTTATTAATTTGTGTTTCAAAATGAAATTTCGAGTTTTATCGTGGTGAAAAGTCTCCCCGTAAGAAATTCAGTAAGAAAAGCTTTTGGTAAGAAATTCTGTGAGTTTACCATAGCTTGTTTCTGACACGTACTGCACTGCCCTTCGATGATAACGTCATAACATTATTGTATATTTAATTATATGTATATGTATAAAATGATATACACTTATTGTTTCTATTTAATAATAATAATAGTAAGAATAATAGTTTATATAGTTAGTAATAGTTTATTTTTTCAGCCCTTCGGGCATGAAAAGGAACTCGATTTACATTGTTACTACCATTTTTTTAATTTTTATATTATATAAATTTCGGCTATTTGATTTTTTAGTCGGTTTTGATAATTTCGTTATAAAAATTGACACAAAGAAAATAGAATTTGTCGCATTTACTGACACTTATTTAAAGATACTTACCTTATTTCTAATACCACATCTTGGTCTTGTTTCTGGCGTGTTAAAACTACTTCTGTGATCTGTGCCCGTATTTGGAGGAACTAAAAATACTTTTTTCGTAGAAATATCAGAATTTTCTGGTATTAATATGGGCTCAACTTCTTTAGAATACTCTACATTGCGATTGTTTGCAGGTATTTTAGTAGTTTTTACAGATGTATTGGGTAGTTTTACTTTTACAACATTCATAAACGTTGGAAATCCTTGTTCGTCAAATCCACCGGAGTAATTTGCCGGAAGATTCCCTGTTGGCCAAGGATCTACGTAGTTTGGATCCCGACAACATTTGCCAATTATTCCATTATCAGGATTTTTGCAACTCTATGAACAAGTATAAGAACGTTTCTTGTAAGCTAAGTTTCGAAAATTCAATAAAAATATTTATCTTCAAATATTCTGTGCCTAAATTAAAAACTTCTTTAATAAATCTTTTACTTGTATTTTCAATGTTCTTATATCCAAATGAGTATTGTTTATTTATATTATAATGCAACTATTACAATATTACTACATATTTTTACCTTCGAAAATAATTTTAAAATCAGTATAAATTTTATACTACATCGGTGTTCCATTTACTGAAATATAATAGTAGTACTTATGTACCACTATGTTGCAAGTATAATTTTAAAACAATGCGTTTATCGGTATATTTCAATTTTAAATATATTTACAGATATATTTCGACAAGAGAATTTTTATGCAAAATTTATATTTATATATATTGTATTACATTTCTCTATTTGATATTTAATCTTTTTCTATAACTCCTTGAAGTCATTGTCAAAGTACGATTGTATCTGCAAAGGTGTCCTCGGTCTATCAATATATCTTGTCAATATATGTTCAATATGTTCAAGGTTCTCAACTAATATAATCAATATGTATTATCAATACAATATTGTCAATATTTATTGACAAGTTGTATTTTCGTAGAAAACTTTGAAATATTGACAATATTATTGATCACCTGAGGGCACCCTAAGACTGGACGTTGTGAACTCTACATTTTGAATATTTGTTATTTTTATTCGCGGTATTTTTAATCGGTAATTTTTACTCACGGTAATTTTTACTCACACTCATTGGCACACGTCGAAGAAGTTGCTTTTCCGACAGAATAACAGGCTCTGGACTGATCATTCCGTCCATAGTGCAGAACTTCTCTTCAACACATATAAGCGCTGCTGCACATCCAAGCTGCACATGGGTCGGAATTGCAAAAGCGCCTAAATATTTTGATATTTCAATGAAGAATGTTATTAAATTGTTGTCGCAATAAGATATTCCATAGTAGTATTATGTTATCTCATGCATTGCGTTACAACTAATATTAATGATACAAATTATTTTATTTAGCAACCAGAAAATTAAGAAATTGAATAATTTATACGGTTTGCTAAAATAGGTATTCTTTGGTTGCATAACATTTAGGAAACTATGAATATAGAATAAGCTATAACATGTTACGAGTTGTTTTCTCGAGAAATATGGATAGCGACAATCCTAGTTTGAGCATTTTAGTATATCAACTATATCGACAGAATTTCGAAATAGAAATGGAACGCATCAAGGTTGATGGCTTTTTAGTTAGAAATCTCTTTTAAGATGTATCTGATCCTGTTCAGCAATGTCATTATAAACACGTTATTTTTAACGTTTATTATTGTACTAGATATAAAATTTGTTATTTTCTCGAATTTCTTAGTTACGTAGGACAGCAAATATTTTCTAAACGAATAGCGGATTGTGCTAATAATCTCACAATATATTTTTTCTTAATTACTGTAAAAAGTAATTTGCTGTTGGAAGGAAAACAAGATCATTTTTCGTTTTACCTTCATTAATTAAAATCTAATTTGTAAAATTCTATATCGTGTACATATGTATATGTGGTATTGTGCATATATGTACATATATGTTTGTTGTATATGTTGTAGCCACTTTCAAGCTTAAAATTACATATAAGCTGTTATTGCATATTATCGTTATCAATTGTGTATAATAAATCGAAAGTTAAATTAATATACTTTGTATAGAAGATCCAAAAATATTTGGCTCATTTCTTTCTTTAGTTACTGCGACCTGGTTATAGCTTGTGGATGATTGCTCAGTTTGATAATTTATATCATTAGAATTATCTTTTACATTTTTGCCAGATGTTTTCAAATTCCTTTCAAATTCTTTTGTAATTGTGCAACAAACTTGATCATGTACTCTGCATTGTTGAGCCTATTAAGAGAAATGTTAAGAAAATGATATCTGTTAATGATTGATGTAGGTAAAATCTAAAATCTGTTACGAAAAATATTGTTGTACAATTTTTTAAAAGCTTTTAATGGACTAAAATTAAATTTCTCATATTTTTGAAGCAATAAGAAAACGATCTATCACGTTATTATTAAAACTAAGATTACGGAGTAACGTTTAAAAAAGAAACAGGAATATTTGTATCCCAACTTTTTCTACTAGATTAATGAAAGCATTGTAATTAAAATAACAATTATAAATTCTTTAAATGAACTGCATCATACTATAGATAGTAGTAATACCTTGAAAAAGTTCACGAATAAGTTTACCTTGATGAATGAAGAGTAAGTAGTACTTTTACTTGAGTGAATATAACCATTTACACAATCTTTTTTGTTAACGCAAATTCTATTCAATCCAATACAGCTAATTATAAGATCAGTGTCTTGTTCCGCGAATTTTAAACCATCGGAAGCAAAATGACCTTGATAAACTTGGTTTTGGTTGGTGTCTTGTTTAGGATTTTCAAATATCAACTCTTGTTGAGAATTTTGAAATATTACACCATCTTGCTCTGGTTGAAATATTACTTCTTGTTGTTCAGGTGTTTGAAACACCACATGTTGTTGTTCAGGAGGTTGAAATATTACTTCTGGTTGTTCGGGAATTTGAAATATGGATTTTTGTTCAGAATTTTGATATGCTACGCAAATAAAAAGACGATTGGTAACAGCAGCAATACAAAACTTAACTTTCATCTCATATAAAAATTTACATTAAGTAAAAGTGATTTAACACGAGAAAAGACGAGATATCTCTGTAAACTGAAAGAAATATCAAAACAATCGGCCAAAAAAAATACTCAAGAAAGTCATGTTTTTAGTATTTCATATTAGATTTTACATAGCTATGTATAAGAAAATCATTTAGTAAATCATTATTGATCGATACGATAATTTCTAAAGTAATATTTTTGTTTTGAATAAATAAATACGTATAAATATAGGAAAGAAAGCTTATATCCTGTCGAGATATCTCCTTAATAGTTTGCATAGAACTACATAAATATTAAAATATCAGATGTACAGACCTGTGTAAGGAGTTTTGGTTTGAGGCGAGTAAGGCAATCCATTTGTTGAAAAAATAATAGCAATAAATATTAATGACCTGACAAGCATCTTTCTTTGTGTTTCTTCTATGTATGTCTGTAAAGATTATAAAACGAGCGATGTAAGAGGGCAAAAAATTGTAATCTTTAGTCAAGATGCTTTAACATTATAAAAGATAAAATAGAGTTAGAATTAATTACATATAAGATACATAAACATGAAGACAAAAAAATAAATAAATGCAATAAGATAAAAGAGATAATAAGAAAATTGAAAGTAAATATAAAAGACTGACACGTTCCATGACTAAATACGAAGAAAATGTTGTATATGTATAAGGATGCTGACGTTTGGGCAAAGTGGTGAAAAGCATTAATTTTAATTTATGGAAAAAGGAAGACCCATCACCCGGAAATAGCTGATCCAGGCCACATCGTCTCGATCGAAAGAGAAAGGAATACACACATACAGAGATTCTTGATTTTTACTTTTCTAATGTCCTACATTCCAAGAATGATATTTTGGAGCTCACGTCATTCTTTCGTCGACCTCGAGAGTGTTTCACTTTGCCTCTCTATCTCCCTTTCTCCCTTCCTCGTAGTTATTTCTTCGTCTATTTTATTAGCAATTACTATTTATAAATACCATTTTAAAAAATTTTACAATCTTTTCGATGAACAAACAGATACAAATAAATTAAACTATCTCTTTAATTTGATGGAATTTGCTTTCTATGGATGATGGGGAGTTTCGTTAATATCCTTTTCGGATATTTGCAAGTATGTTGTAACATAACTTATGTACATAAATATGAATAATTTAGAAGAAACTAAATAAATTTCAATTTCCAAAAGCTTTCTTTGTCTAACATTATATTGGAAAGCTAATTTCCTCACTAGTTTATAATCTATTAACGTGTATCAAGAATGTAGTTATTTTTATAAAAATGTAGTTATTTAAAAATTATCACAAAAATTAAAAACTCGATTCCTACAACTGTAGCCGGTGTAACCAAAAGATTTAAATGTCACGGACGTTCAAAATTTTGATCTAAGATACATAATATAAGATTCATATGTATGTATCATTTTTTTAACAAATTAATAGTAATTATTACAATCAAATATATCAACGTAGAATACCTTCATTTTATGCACATTCATTGCTAATTATAAATTTATATTTTTTAGTTTTACCTTATATTTAATAATCATTTATGAAAATAAAATTCAGAAAAATATACACGTCGTGTTTCTTTGTTCATCCTGGAATTTCCGTATGTGTATTAAAAATAAACAATTCTCTTATAAAATAATTCTAATTAAAAAGAATGTATATCAGTACTTTGAATAAATAAAATATTGTATATTAATCGACGATAATATTCTTTAAATGAACAATGCAACAAAAATTTGTTGGTAATTTATATGTTCGTTGTGATTTGTTGTTAAATCTGTATAACATATCTGTCAAAATAAATTACAGAAGATAGCGATAAATAGCTTTCATTTTGCCAAAGGATGAAGAAAAAATGATATTTATATAAAAAATACACTAAAAAATTGTAATGTATAAAACGTGATGATATATTTGTTGACGTTAATATTTTTATGAAACACAGATAAACAAATTACACAAAGTAAAGATGAAGAATTACAAAAAATTAATGAAAAAATTATATACAGAAAATTAATATAACAAGGAAAGGTACTAACCACAAAATACAAAATAGCATAAAAGAAACGAAAATAATTATTTTAGATGGAAAACAGATAAATCTTATTTTCAATGTAATAATTAAGGTATTTTAGATATTTCATAATTTAGAATTTATGTTATTTGTGCAGAATATTATTATAAAAAATTGACTATTTTTTTTAATTTTATAAACCAATAAATTTTGCAAATAATTTTGGTAAAAGTTTGAATATTAGTTTAATAGCCAAATTTTTATAATTCTATATTTTTATTGATTTGATATAAATAAAATTGAATATTCAAAAGTAGATCAAGATTAGAAACAATGGCACCTACTTATTCGGTAGATCCGTATGTGATGAGTACGATTCACTAAATGGAATTTACTTTTCCACGTGATACCTAAAAGAAAGTTAATAAAACTGGCGCTGCTTTAGTATTCGTTCTTCTTTTATATCGATTCGCCAATCTTCAATATCTCCCTACCATCCCAATCGCAATTGCAACCTTGTGCCCACCTTCTTTGAACTATCTTCTTCGAAAATTTCCTTACAATTGACAAAATAGTATTTTCTTAATTCACTTGAAAACTAAATATTTATGCGCTTACTTTTTTTTAGTCAAAAATCTGAATTATTTCTGTAATTCACGAAAATATAATATTCGGATGAAACGACTACTGCTTTTCGTTAACATACGTGTGTACAATAAAATAAGTAAATAAGTAATAAAATTCAAGTCAAATCTGTTTTTTTTGTCTTACACTTTTGCAACAGCTAGAATGCAAACAAACATAAAAGAAATAAGTTATTGTCAAAATTTATTATACTATTTATGAATAATAATATTTTTATTATTAGTAAGTATTTATTAATTCTCTGTTTCTTAAGGTATTGATATAAAATTGTTGTATTTTCTTATTGTCAGAAATAATGCTCGTACGTAATAATTCAAATTTCATTATATTAATCACATAATTTTATGATGATAGAAACATTATAATTTCTAACAAATATAGCTATTCTAATTATTTATTTTATTTATTTATTTTTACACAGTTCTGTCCTTTCGGATTTGGACGATTCTCCGATTTTACATTAGGTACATTATATTCTTAAAAAAAATTACATATTTCTTTCATATTAACAATTTGTAGCCGTACTAATTTCACAAAATTTAAATTTTTATTAGATCTTATATGCATATTTATTCGTCATTAACATATCAAATTACTTAAGAATAACTATTTTGTCAATTTTAAATATTATTCTCTATTATTACCAAGAATTTTAAATGTTGACTCATGTCGGTGTACATTTTTCAAACTATCGTCTGTTATATGTAAATATATCCGTTATACATATATATACATATATACATATATATATATATGCATATACATGTATATACCTATGTGTCGTATAGCCGAACGTTTCTTGGCATTGACTTTTAAAATAAGTGACTTTTTACGAAGTCCATCCTCCGCAATCTTTTGCTTGATTTTTCTTATCTTTATACATATACAGGGTGTCCGAAAATGATATGTCACGATAATCGCAACGTTATTTTACACCTCTGGATAGGTGATGTTCTGCAAAACAGTAGTCGTAAAATTGACCATGATCTTGAAGTTCAAGGACAATTCTTTTGTTTACTGGATTATAGTCTGCTCATTATGAAGATAAAAAAATGCAGAAGAACCATGGGTCGTACCTTAAACGCTCTTTCAAAAATAAAACGTTAAAGTTTCATTGGTTTCCGAATTCACTTCGTTTCAAATGTGTTTACCTACATTTTGCAGTCCGAGGCAGCATCTATTGTCTCACATACTTAGATACTCTAAATCCATCATTATACCCAATATAACTCATATATTCCTTTCTTTCTTTTTTCTTTTCTTCCTTTTTGCTATTTAAGCAGCCTCACTCGCATTTCTACTTTTCAGCCAAGTTTCTTCTCGAGATTGACTGGCAAGATCAAGGTCAATTTTACGGCTACTTTTTTGCAGATCTTCAGCAATCAAGAGATGTAGAATAACTCTATAATGATCGAGACAAATAATCTTTGAACACCCTGTACATACCTACAAGCTAAACGCTTCTATTACATTCTCGATTGTTGAATAAATCTTTCTCACTTGAAAAAAAACTAAATTTAATGTACATTTTTGTTACTTGCCGTTCTATAATATCTTCCTACTTTGCTTAAAAAATATTTAAAAAAATGAATAATGGCACAAACATTAACATTCTATAACTTTAAATACGTGATGTAACATCCAAATTTCTATATTATGTATCAAAATTTAGAAAATATTGCATTGAATATTATATCGTTACTTTATAAAAGTATTATTGAAAGAAATGCCATTTTTCAAATTTTTTAATATTTAAATTAACATACAAATGTATATATAGTTATGTATATATATGTACATATAATACGATATTCAACAGTTTTTTCGTATAACAGTTATTTTCATGTAAGATAACTTCACGTTACAGAAGACAAATCATATTAATATGCAGTAAGATGATCATGATCTTGAAATAACATTCTAAACAAGCTTAGGGAGAGTTTGCCAGATGCGTGTCCTGATATCATATAAATCCTTCTTAATCATTATTTTTTACTTTCAGTGGAAATAATTTAAATGTTCAACTTAACTGTATATTTTATCATATCATTATCATGTCTGATATAAATGTTGCGTATCTTCTGTTTCCTGACCGTAGAATAAATAATTTTTCATTTTTTATATTTTATATAACAACATCTTTTCTTGTAATTATTGTATGTTAAATAGTGTAAAAATTATCTATGTTATGAAATTTTAAGAATGCAACTCGGAAAAGTAAGAAATCTATATGAAAGACTACGTAACGGTAGCCGATAAGAGATGAGATGAAAACAGATAATTCAGAAAGTTTCCGTTACCTGTTTCTAATTATTTTGAAGCCTCATGTTCGTCTAGGTATCAACCACCCTTTTCTCACTAAAATGCGCTAAGGGCGCATGGAAAATGATACGTAACTTAGAGCCTAGTCAGACAAGCTTTCGTTTAATGTACTGTAACATGAAAGTGTATATGAATGTATATGTAATCACAAAAGTTACATATGTCGAATTTTACGTCCATGCAACTTAAACGACGCGACGGTCAAGAAACGCTATGACATCCATCAATTAGTCTGCAATATTTTATTATTCATTTAGTATACAATAATAAAAAGTACAAAAACAAATAATCGTCATTCTTCGATCTATATGTATTGACGTTCTAATATAATTATTACAACTTGAAATATTGTATAAATTCTTTTTCCTTTAGGAAACCTAAAGTCTGTTATTGCTCACATTAACTTTAGATTGTTGACATTAACTTGAGAAGATAAAAATCAGAATGTGCACGTATCATCACAGCATAATCATTTTTGATTACTGATCGACTTGATGTTTGGTTACTATAGTATAACTATTTTTGTCATAAACTGGCATTTAATATAAATTAACACTGTTCTAATCATAAGTTAAAAACTAATACTTCAGAAATATATAGTTTTAGTTTGTAAAAAATATAAGAATTATAGTAATTATTATGGTAATAAATTGTCGAAAACGTAAATTTACAATAAAAATTTAGAAATTATTAAATTCGGTTGTGTTATAATGGAAAAAGTATTTTTCACGACAAAGATCGTTAACTTTCGACGAACTTTGTCAAAGGCATACCACCTTGTACATTTTTGGTCCTACCAGCTTCTCTGATCTGAAAAAACAAAATATCTTGAGATTACTTTCGATTGGATGATCAGATGAAATGAAGAATATCTATCAATGACAGAATAAATAGGACATTTAAAGTTCTTCACCTTTATATTAATAATAAATCTTTCTGTATTATATAATATATATATTTAGTATATAGTATATAGTATATATAGTATAGTATATATATGCTATATACTATATATATAGTTAAACTTCGGGGTAAGATAAAATTTATATAAAATCTGCATTCGAATGTTTAGCTTATGGGGCTAGATCTGGTGGATGATCTTTAAATATGTTATTTTAAATATACGTCAAAACAAGAGTATAAATAATTTGAAATAGAATTTTTTAAATTATAAGAGGTAGAAAGAGGAGGTATTCCACTCTCAAGCTATATCAAGATACAAAAATTACCCTTATTCGACACTTATTAAATCTTTGATTGATATAACATGAGATGACTAAGTTGGTAAGAATTACCGGTATATTTGACTTAAATAAAATCTCCTTCCCACCAGTTAGCAATACTTTATCGCAAGAGATATTTTTTCTGTACTTCTAGTTTTAAAACGGAGGAGTGCTGTTCATTTATTTTTCCTAACTTAAGATTTCCAGTATCTCCCCTTCAGCATCTCCTCATTTTTTCTCTCCCCTCCTTGTTTTTGTTTAATTTAATTTCTTCTTTCAGTTCATTAGATTTATATTAATACTTTGTACGTTGCTTTTTCGTTTATTTTGATAATGATTCTATTTTCTTTCTTTTCAGTGTTGTCATATAGTTCGGTTTGAGTATTGTTTTGTATTGTACTCTGCACCAGAAGGTTTTTGCAAATCTTCCTTCCTATATTACAGATTAATATTAATTAATATTAATCTATCTTTTTACAAAAAGCCATTAATTACTTATTACCATATATGACACCGCTAAGGGGAGATTTTAGGCTTAGATTTTCAAGCGTGGCACGTACACACAATCATCTGATAAATTAAAAAACAAATTCGCTCGAGCTCATTTTTACTTGAACTCTTGTAAAGTACACATCGAAATAAAATAAACTTTTACATACTTATTTATTAACGACAATTAAATTATTAATTTATAACAATAAAAAAAATAATTTGTAACATTTTATCAAGTAGAAACTTTTAATATAGAATATAAAATTAAGAGTATATATATAAAGAATATACATAAAATTAAAAAATAAGAATATAAAATTTTATGAAAATAATTTATATTTCAATATCGGTTCTTAGTTTACCACACCGGCTTTTTTTCGAACTTCTTTTACTCTTTGTTTGCGAGATAATCAAGAGTTCATGAAAATGTCTTGCAAACACATACCAAAGAGAGAATTGCTTAAAAATGAATTAATCTTTGTACATAAAAAGAGAGTGGATGGGACATCAGTCCCCATATGCAGCAGCCTCCGTGTGGTCAGATCTCTGATGTTTCTGCTTACAATAAAAAGCAAGTGAGATACTAACAAGTGTTAAGATAAATAGGACTCTATATCTGTGTAAAACAAAGAATGAAATGAAAGGAAGCATACACACAAAGGAAACATAGAATAAAAAATAGGAAACATACACATGGTAACGAACATCACTTTTTTTATTTCTTTCACATTGAAAAAGATTTGTAAACATAAAATTTTTCTTAAACTTTTTAAAAATTTTGAAGAGATCATCATCATAGAGTAATAGGCTTTAAATTCTTTGTTCTCTTTCCTTCCCCACTTTTTCCTTCTTTTTATAAATAAATAATGTTTATTTTATTAAACGATTTGTCCTTTAACAGGAAACTTCTATAATTATGAAATTTAAAATTAATAATGAAGATAATTTGATTTCAATTACGTCAGATTTAGTCGTTGCAAATGTAAACATGATAGTTTGCACGATAATTTATTTGTAACAAAAATGAAACTATAGATAGAAGATGGAGGATCTCTAAATAAAGGAATTATTATTCGAATGACGAATGAAATCATTTTCTGCAATTAATAGGTTAACAAAGAATTATATCAAAGGTAATCAAAGCATTGCCTAACAAATCTTTTTTCACGATTTTCCACCAAAGCCACCCATTAAATTTCCAAGTCCCCCTGCTGCACCCTGTTGTAATTGTTTCATAATATTTTGTAATCCTGGCATTCCACCTGTGAAAAGAAAAATTTTAATAATGAAATAAAAAAATGTAGCGATTTTATATATATTATTATATTAAGAATATAATAAGGATATATATAGATATGCTTTTTTTAATATTCAAACCCATATATTTATTTTTAATTAGTTTATTCAAATAGTACAAACATAATATGCTATAATGTAAATATTTCAAGTGTAAAGCTTAGTTACACTTGAATACAGACACACAATACATATACACATAAACACATAAATTACGAATATGCATATGTTAAAAAATAATATGAAAATAAACATAAACATTAAATCAATGAATTGTACATTCCTTTCAAAATTTGCTAACTTTATATGAATTATTAAGCACTGTTTAATAAAAATATTACTTACCCATTTGATGTAGCACTCTGGGATCCATCATTTTTGCCATTTGATGATTTAACTTTGCCATTTGTATCGAATTTACATTTTTGGACATATCTCCTGCTTTAAATAATCCTTTAATACCACCCATTTTCTTTACAACAGCAGCAAATTTAGTGTATTGTGTAATTACATCTTTGACTTCTTTTTCAGTCACTCCAGAACCTTGTGCTACTCTTATAATTCTGCCTGGTTGTTTACTAAATAATTTTGCACCATCTCTGTTATCCAATTCTATAAATGTTTATTTAATATTTTTTTATTTTTTATTTGAATGTTGTATAACTATAAAATATATTTGTGTTAATATATAACCCAGATTCGTTGATGAAACAATTTCTTTTACTAATTAAAAACAAATAGCTGAAAGCAATTTTTTCTACAATGTACATTCATATGTTAAATAACATTAAGAGTACATTATGTATAGTAAAATATTATTATTAACTCAATTTATTGTTTGCAGTAAAAATATGCGCTTTTATAATGCTTGTAATATAAAGTGTCTCATTTAAAAAAATATAGAAATAATCGAAATATGATCAAAAAATATAAAATATTATAATATAAATATTATATTTTTAAAAAATATACAGTGGGCGATATAAGAAAATAAGCAATATAAGAGAAAAAAAGGATCCATATAAATTATATGCAACAAACTTATTTGCTGTGACTACTTTAAAAATAATTAAAACTATGGCTACAGAATACATAATATCAGAAAGATCTGAGTTCTATTATTCTCAACATTTTTGACAAATTTTATATTTGTTTATCACAAATAAAATATTCATAGAAATATAACAATGTGCATGAATGTTGAAATCTCATATTTCAATAATATTAACTTAAACAGATAATTGAATTTAATTAAAAGAATATTACCTGAGTCATTCATACTGTCCATAATAGTCATTATGCGTTTTAGTCTTGCCATAGACTCTTGTTCTGTACCTTTTGACATAAAGTCTTGACTGAAACCAGGAATCATCCCCTGTTTAACAAAAAATCCCCTTTATGTTATATAAAAAATATTTAAGTATATATTCTATTAAAAATATATATCCATAACATATTTTAACTATAAGTAAAAAATATATAAATTACATTCTTTACACTTTACAAATTTAAATAAAATTTTTAAAAAATATTAGAAATTTATAAATAGACAGAAGAAAAAAAGAAGAAACTAAAACTTACCATTAACTGAGAGAATGGCCCCATTTTCATAACATTCTGAAACTGTTCATACATATCCCTCAAAGTGAATTGTCCATGTTTGATTTTCTCTAGTAGTTCTTCATTATCATCGAGATTTAATTCATTCACTTTGTCTATTAGTCCTTCGATATCACCCATACCCAATAATTTACTAATAAAAGGTTTTGTTTTGAATGGTTCTAAGTCGTCTATATGCTCCCCTGTACCTACAAAGATTACTGGACTTTGTGTTGCAGCGACCCTATAGAAATATACTTACATAATATCAAAAACCTTTAATAGTTACAAAGATAAATCTTCTTTGATCCCCAAATTCAATTATAATATTACATTAAAATTTAAGTTTCATTACATTGAAAAAGGATTTTTAACACTAGTATAAAATAATACATTCTTTTATAAGTATTAACTGTTTTATGGAGAATTTATAAGTAATACAAATATCAGTTTTATAATTGCATTTTATTAAATAATTAAGAATTATTACTTATATTACTGATTCTTAATTAAACATTGTTTATCCATAGTATTATTTGAATGTAAATATAATTTAAATACTACTTAAAGAAAAGTATATGATATGAATAAGTAAATATATGAAGGTACTACAAAAGAACTTTTTCAAACATATTTCATAAAAACTTAGAAAAACTATTTACAAATTATGAAAACTTACGCTGAAAGAGCACCTCCACCTTTTGCATGTCCATCAAGTTTTGTAATAATGATAGAACCGACATTAACACGTTCCTTAAAAGCTTTTGCTTGAGCTTCACAAGCCTGACCTATTGTTGCATCCATTACAAAAATTATATTATCTGGTTGCTACAAATAATAACAATTTTTATTTATTGACATAGATACTTCATAAATTAGTTATTGCTAATTTTTGTTCATTAGAAAATGTTTGCAAGAGATAAGAACTATTAAATTACTTACAATTGCATTTGCAACTTGAAGCATTTCCTCGAACAGAGACTCTTCCTGTTTGTGCCTACCACTAGTATCAACGATAATAATTTCATAACCTTCTTTTTTAAACATTTCCACACCATCCTGTGCTATTGTAACTGGATCAACTTCTGTATAACTAAATAATAAATTTGTTTTGTCCTATTACACTATTTATTTTGTAACATTAAAATCTTTGTAGAATTATCCATTATTTGAAGGAATAAAATTAGAAACTATACATAGAAAGTATGTATAAAAATAAAAACTGTTATATCTCATAAAACTAATTTATTTACTTGTGTCTTATACTTAATTTGTTGATGAACAGTAACAAATAATTTTTAAATTATTACCCACCTTCCATAAAATGGAATTCTTGCTTTTGTTGCATTTTGTTTTATTTGATCATATGCACCAGCACGGAAAGTATCAGCACAAACTAAACAAGCTTTCCAATTTTTCTTTAAATAATGATAAGCAAGTTTTGTACAAGTAGTTGTTTTTCCTGAACCTTGCAATCCAACAAACATTATTATATTTGGGCGTCCTTTAATAGGCTGATATGCTTTTACTCTAGGATCAATGAGCTGTAACAAAATGAATTGAATACACTTTCAATATTTCTTAATTACAACAATAGAGAAGAAAATCATTTTTCAGTGTTTCAAATAATAAATAAATCATTCAACTTACCTTTACAAGTTCTTTAAATACAGCACTCTGTATCATTCTCCTCTTATTAAGGCCACCAGCCATATCATCAAAATCAATTACAAGACGTACATTCTCTCTTAGCTTTTTGACAAGTCTGATATTAACATCTGCTTCAAGTAATGCTGCACATATTTCTTTTAGCATAGAATTCAGGACCTAAAAATGATACAATCTTGTAATCTTCTATTTAATTATGTAAATATTAAATATAATAAAATATGTCAACCAACACGAGATTGGACAATTTAATTAAAACTTTTAATTTAAAAAATTTTAATTATTTAAAAATTCATTGTTTCAAATTTATATAAATGTATGACTTAACATGTTCAAAATATTTATTGTATTGAAACATTATAAATGTTATTTTATAAAAATTTTATACACACAAAAAATAAAAATACTGCTTTATTAAAAATATTTTCAACATATAAATTATAAATTTAATACATAATCATAATATAAAACCCATATTTGTGATATATAATCATGTATATATAAATTTTATTATCTACAATATTTTACTTCAAAACAATACATGTAAATACAATAATATTACACAAATAAATACATATATGCACACATATATACATACAAATATGTACATAAATATTTCTTGAATTAATATAACATAAACATAATATAAAATAATAGTATAAAATGTCGAGGTATTTCTATTGACTAATAGTTAATTTAATAATTATTATTTTGGCTTTTAAGTAAACTGAATGCTATAAGCTTTCAAGTTTATAAAATTAAGAAATTATTACATTTAGAAAATATTTGGGAAATGTTTATAATGTAACGTTTATTGAATAACATAAATTAACATATGTTACAATTTTAATTAGATGTATAGAAATGAGTTTGAAGGTTATGTTACTGTGGAAATACTTACTTCTTCATTAATGACAGTTGCATTGCTGAGGGATCGAAGCGCAGATGTTATTTTACGACCTAAATCTGCGAGAACCATTTTGCTACGACTATTCAACCTTTACGTAAACAAAAGGAAAATTATATCACAGACGAGGTACACAACCTCGTTATAGAACAATCGTTATCCAAATTTTGCCAACGCACTATAGTGACACATTCGGGTTCTGATACAAAATTAAACAAAATTTTTATATGTATTTGTTTAAAACTTTAGATCTTTTATTTTTGCATAAGAGGACACGGTTTTGGAAGATTCTTGACATTAGAATACTTTTCTTGTCACACTACATAAACCACAAAATGAAGGAGAAAAAGATAGGTTGTGTTATGTTAGGTTTGGTCATTAATGATTAATGTCGAATAGATGATTAACATCATGATTTTATAATGTAATTATATTTTTATAAGTTTTTATGTATACATTCAGAATATAAGCTATAAACCATAAATTAAATTACTGTTAAAATATAAATTAATATTATCAACATTTATAACTTTAAATTGTAAAATTTTGAGAATTATTTTGTTTATAAACTGTATTTTATGAAAAAGTACTTTACAAAAATTAATTTTAGAATGATATACATATTTACAACAGTTAAATCATAATTAATATACAGTATAGGTGAAATCTGATACAATTAACCTTATACTATTGAATTTGTTTTCTTGTTCAGATAATAAAATTAAAATTTGTGCTTTCTAAATACTGGTTTGGGGATTATATTTATTTGTTAATTCATGTGGTCTTATATAAATTTATTATAAATTTTTATTTCCACAAATATCCATTCATATAAATGTTATATGAACACAACAATTACATAGATAGAGTAAAAAACGATAGTTCTTTGAAAATGTATTCTGAATTTAGTATTATGTCTATTCTGGATTTTATATTATTACTATATATATATATATATATAATTACTAATATGTAATAATATATGTATGTACATAATTGAAATACAAAAATTATGATATTTCAAATTTCGCGCAATACTGAAATGGTAATCACGTGCTCGATATTCTACTAAAAGGTTATATGTTTTGTGGTTCATTGGTGAACACTGAGCAGTTGTATTATGTATTTTTATTCTTGTCGTTAAGTTAAACTACTTGTTTAATACCGACACAATCAAAACATGAGATTATATTTGGTATTTTCTTAAGTTATAAAATATGTGGAATCATATTTTCAACAGAATTTTCAGTGAATAGTAATGTGAAAACATTTAAACAGTGAGTGTTTAGTGTTTAGTTTCAATTGTACGCTGAGATCACTGTAATAAAGTTTGAGGTTAAATGTTAAACAATGAGTTAAACTAAGCTATCCGTAATTCTTGAAGAGTATTTAAAAATTAAATAATGAAAATATGTCCTGTGAGTCGTCTAAAGATCGGCAGAAAAACGAAATCGAGGTTCTGAAGGTACGTCATGATATAAATAGATAAGAACTTATTTATTTAATGTTGTATGTTTTTTGTATCATAGTGGAATATACACATTTATTTCTAGTAAATTAAATTTTATATGACTTGTTATGTAATTTATGAATAGATAAAGATTCAGATTTTCGTATTTTATGCATGTACCTACAAATTGTTCGTATTTTTTTTTAAATGAAGGATGTATAATAAATATAAATGTATTCCGATAAGTGTAGTGTATGAATATGTTCGAATTTAATATGAATATAAACATAAATGGATTAATATGATATAGTAAATAAAATTACATTATAACAAATAAAATTGGAGAAGGAATATATATCTATATTAATATAATTGGTTCTGAATTGTAATTTTATTTATACTGCTTAAGTTTTGTCTATATATTGTTTATATTATTTATAACATATACATAACTGTGATTATTATACACACATATACACTGATAGGAAATCATTTGATCTTTACATGAAGTTAAATAATATCATTTATATAAATAATTTTTGATAATTTAATTTTTAAAATGAATAGTCAATTGTATTACAGTTTTGTATACTAACATGGAAAAATATTTTGAAATCAATGCCTTTATTTCTATAGCATATTTTTCAAGAGTATCTTTAAAGCTAATAAAGAACATAAATAATGAAGATGAATATAAATCATGTTTATTTATTGGTTTTTATTTAAAATTACTAATTTTGCTTCTAGTTTAAGCATGAAAATTTAGTTTGGATTATTTTGTGGGAATTAGAAGTTATAATTGATTTATGTAAAGCCATTAAAATAGTTAGTTAAGAATATAAAAATCCACTAGAAGCCACATTTTCTTTTTAAATGCATTTGACCCTGTACTGTAATGTATTTATATGGATTTGTTTAGATATAAAATTCAATTTTTGTTTAAAGTAACGATTAAAAGTAAAAGTTAATACTCCTATGGTTTGAATATCAGAGTACTGATCAATGTTTTATGTATTTACATTTAATGTTAATATTTATGGCTTTCACATGTCTCAGAGCACATTATTACATATTTTGGCACACAAAACATATGGTAAAACTAAATGTATTTTGTATAAAACGTTTGAAGTTTATATACAGTGTCAAATAAAAGTATTTGCACAGTTTGGATCTTTGTATGAAATTCTTTGTAAATCTGTAAAGAATGTGATTCTCTATTTAATATTTTTGTAAAGTATAACTGTCGACTCTAAAGTTCAAGTATACCATGAATCATGAATTTTAGAAATAGTTATAATAAAGAAAAAATAAAATACACACACACATTCATTTTGACTGAAACAATTTTGAAATTTTCAGTAAAATATTGACACACTAAAAATTTTTTATAACATGTATTCTACTTAAATATTTCCAATGTTAGCACACTTGTTATATCGCAGGAAGTTTTTCCATCCAAACTGATCGTCATTTATTAAAGTTAGAATATTTTGTAAAAAGAAGAAAAACTGCTGAAAGGAAGATTGTATTAAATTTATACAAACAAGGAAAATCTTATTCAGAAATAGAATATAGAATATAGAAATATAATAAAAAAATAACCTAAAACTACATTCTCGGAAATAGCTGGGATAGTAAAAAACGAATCTAATACGGAAATGCACCCCGTAATAATTCGAAGAACACTCAAAACTATTAGATATGAACTAAGAGTTGCAAGATGGATACCATGGATTAGTAAAATTAATTAAAAAAAATTTGTTAGAGTTCGCTATTAATTATATGCACGAAAATACAGCATTCCGACAAAATACATACCAAAATAAATTTATTATTTTTCAATGTGATGAACGGGTTTTAGTTAGAAAATCGAATACTAGATTAGATGAAAAAAATTGTTCAAACCATCAAACACGGGGATAGTGGAGCACTTATCTGATGTAGGAGAGATTTTTTTTTATTGAAAATACCATGGACAAATATGATTATTTAAATATTTTAAAGTAAAAGTGTGGGAAAATGAAATTTAGGACAAGATTATTATTTTTAACAGGATAATAATCTCAGACTCACAACTTATATTGCTAGACAATGGATCAATTTTAATACGCCGCATATCTGAATGACTCCTTCACAGTTCTCAGTCCTAAATCCTATTACATCATATTACGTCTAAGCTATATCTGAAGAAACTACTCCTTGAAGAATGTAAAAAAGAAGAATCTAAAAATTAGTACATTCAATGTATAATCGTCTGAAAGTTCTTATAAAAGAAAGGATTGCACAATAAATATTAAATAAAATGTTATAACAAATTTATGCTACAAGATCGTAAGTGCACTTTTTTCCACCGAAAACGGACCGTTATGTGCATTTTACTTTTTTTTTATTATAACTATTTTAAAAATTTATGATTTATGATATACATAAACTTTAGAGTCGATGGTTATATTTTATACACAAATTAAACAGGGAATCACATTCTTTACAGATTTACAAAGAACTTTATACAAAGATTCGGGTTGTACCAATAATTTGGAGTACGGTATGTAAATTTTCATGAAAATGTATCAGTATTTTACAAAAAAAATTAACAATATAATTTTTATTATATTTTACAAACAAATACTCCTTTTAATGTTGTTTACGTAGATAAATTTCTTATTTAAATACGAGCAATGTTTACGTGGGTATAGTTGTCCTAAACCTAATATTTTGCAAGATACCCATGAAATATATTTCCAATCTCCAACATTGGAGGCTACTTACATAAATGCTGGCATCTAAAAAACATACGTGTCAAATATTTTTCGAAAAATGTATCATTCTTAAGTTTTATTAAAATCGGCGGTTTATATTCTTATAGAGTATTTTTGGAGATGAACTTCGCGATTTACGTCATGAAAAAAATAGACGGAAATGGCAACCATTAGACATAGTAATCACTTTGATGCCTCAGAAAGGCATGTCAGGTCCAGCTAAAGTGTATGCACAAATTGATCTACATGTAATGTGCAATGATAAGTATCCTGATGAGTAAGTATAATATTAATTCTATGACATTCCCAAGCTATAAATCTTTTGCTTTACGGACCATTATGATCTAAAACAATTGTAAAAAGTGAGTGAAAAAAGCAGCAGGTTTAGGATCTTCCCTCATTATACTCGTATTTTCTTTTTTTATGTATTGTTTTATGCCTTATATCTTATTTATATAAAGTAATAGAAAACATTTGTTATTGGTAATAGAGTTCTATAACATATTTTGCAATTTATATATACATACACACGTATAACATGTCGCTTTTTATCGATGTTCAAAATTTCGTTCGACATTCAATTGTTATGTTAACACTTTGACTGCTATGTTGGTCATATATGACCGGCCACGGTATCTCCTATGACGCCACGGTGGTCATTGGTGACCGGAGCGCTTGAACTTCTTACAATTGTAAAAATTGAATGAAAATTGACAGTTAGGGCATTTTGAATATAACCGATACAGATGAGATACTTTGAAACAAGAAGTACCCCATTGAACAATTAAACATTTTTATTAGAATATCAATAAAAAAAAATGACAACAAATCTTGCATCTGACGGTGCCCTGTGTTTGTATTCATATCTTTGAGGGGTAATCTACTGTAGCGGCACTCGACACCAACTACTGTCGGACGTCGGCAGCGCAGTGGTTAGCGCCTTAAGTTACGAACGTTCGCAACCCGGGTTTCAAATCCCGGCGACCGGAGTCCAATTTTTCTTCCACGATACGTAAATAAGAAAAAAAGCAACCGTACCCCAGCGACATCTACACCAGCAGCAGGACCTATCTCGACATCTACAGCCGGCAGTAGCACTATCACCACAAACATATTACACCTCACTACAAATATTATTATAAACATACCTTAGAAAATAATCGTAAATGCTGCTTTATAATCATATAATTGAAGTTAGAAGTGTGAAAATACTTTATTATTATGTATAGAATGAGCAAATACCGTTTACTAATATCTTCTACACGTTTCAACAATATATTCTGGACGTTTTGCTTACGATGAAATAACGAATGCGAATGGTTTGTTGAAATAAACGAAGCCTTGTTATAATATGTCGCTATCAACTGTTACCAAGGCGCCACGGTCGTCACCCGCGACCACCAATAAGATAAACGGTCCATTGGGGAAGAATGTTGTCTTACATCATCAATTTATTATTATTTTGCCATTATTTGCTATGAATAATAAAAATACTCCCGTGGCGTCCTGAGCAAAACATGTGATTTTGGCGTGGCAGTCAAAGTGTTAAGGAAAAATTCGCTATAATGCTGTGATAATAAGTATTGAATATTAATCCTTTCGCTACGCCGGTTCGGTCCGCCGTAGCGCCGCCACTGAACTGGACGCCGCGCCGAAACTGTACACATTGCGCGTGGACAGTTCATCTTGAAAGAAAAGGGACTTTTCTTTAAAACAATATACTTATAATTTCTACATAAAAGATATAAACTTATTTAATGGGTATAAAGAGTCTGACCAATAATTGAAAATAATGAAAGAATAATATACAGTGATTAATAATTTAATTTAATATGATATGTTTTGAAACATGGAAATACGCACAACCCAACATCACATTCTTGGCATTAATAACGAGATTCTCATCTCCTATTGTTTTATTTTTCGCACACACAACACACCTTCGTGATCTTTCTTTTCCTGTAGCTTCATAAAGTGAAGGAAAACGTCTTCCGTTGAGTCTTGATAAGTAATTATTTCCGGGTGTAATAAGATGACGGGATGTTTTTTCTGATATTTCTTTCAAATTTTATCTATTAATTTCAGTTGAAATTTTGCAATTGATATTGTTTTGTTCGTTTCCAATTTGTATAGACAATATGAATTCCATAAGCACATATCAATCATATAGAAGTGCGGTGATTAGGTCGTGATAGGTGTCCAAGGAACACTCGAATATATTTAACAATAAATATTTATTAACCATATATTCTTTGTGTACACTGATGCGCAGAACTCGCGGTTACTAATATCGGTTGCGATTAGCGGTTAACAGTTCGACTACTGGTCGATGAGTTTTGATGCGAGTGAGTTCGGACGATGATTGCGCGAGATGCCGAAAACTTGGATTGATGATTGACTCGGGCCGTGACGACCGTTGTATGACGACCTGTATGTAACGACTGTGTGGTAATGACTCACTTTCTGTCACGATGATGCTGCGAAGGAAAACTGTGATGGGGGTGTGTCTAAGGATGCGAGATCATCGAATTCGTTGAGGAAAGCTTTGCTTCGGAAAGTGAGGGAAATGGACGTTGTTGTTAATTAGTGAATTTTTGTGTTGGTCATTGGAAAAGGATGCTAACTGTCCTTGAGAGAAAGTTGCTAGCGGGAAGCATCGTACGTGAGAAAAAGCAGATTTCTCGTGTCTTCCCGTAGTAAGTGGTAGACTTAGGGACTGGTAAGACAAAGACTATTTATCCCTTAGCTAAAATATATTCTAAGATTTATAGCGAGTCCTTAGGCTAGCTGAAAATATTCTGTGAGAATGTATCGGCATCTGGCAATCATCTTGTCCGCAGAAATAGGGTCTTCGTGTAGCGAGTCACGGGACAGAAACCGTTGGAAAGTTTACTGTCAAGTGCCACCACAGAAGAAATATTTTTTGTACCATTTTGTTGTTTTACGGGTAGAATTTATAGTGCTGATGACCATGTCTGTCCTGTCTATAGCATCCATTAATTTATCATAGTCGTATACACAAGATGGTTTCTGTAAAATTTCTTGTGCACTGTAGTGTTTTGGTACATCTACAACTTCTGTATGTATTGTTGAAATCATGAAAACCTCTTTTTTATCGTGCCATTTTATGGCTAACATATTTGTAAACGAGCGGAAGCACGCTTCTGGTTTTACGTCCTTAGACCAGCCAACATCTTGACTGGTTTTCCGTTCTTTCATCAGTCATCATCTTAACTTGCTATTTACACTTCGCTAAGAACATATCTACACACACCACGTGTAAATACTTAAATCTTAAAGGTTGTTGAAATAAATCGTATATTTTAACCTGTTAACTCAATGTTATCATCATTTTAACCACCTCTATTATCATAACCGAAATAGAGGATCGATTGATTTGTAGTGTCGACTATCGTATCGTAACGAGAATTTACTACTCACGTTGTCGCTATCTACCGCGTCTCTCCGCGAACTTTCGAACATTTGGTCCTTCGAGCCGGATTCACATACATTAAACCGTTAAATAAAACAGTGTACACATCAGTAACACAGCAGCTCCACCTAACTCCAATCAAACAGTGCCACGTGACTCCACCATTATCATCAATGCAGCAAATCCCAACAAGCGGAGGATCAACTTCGGGAAGGAAACATCTTCAGCGCGAAGCACATCCACGCAACCTCCCTCACGGACACTCAGCTGCGGCAGCAGCAGAACAGTGTCGAACTCTTACCGACTAAAACTCTACAATGGCCTGCCTACGCGTGTGACAGGAGTACCCCGGGACCTCTTGCGAATTACTGCCGGTGCGCTCCCCGCATCCTCTTGATTGACACAATCCTGCAAATTTCCCTAACTAATTAATTTGACGCTAGGGGAGGCCATTGCCCCTAGCGCCACCCCCCTGCTAGACGCGGCCCGAGCGGGGCGGCGGTGGAGCCTGACTGCCATCACCCTCTGCCACGTTACCCTACAAGAGTGAGAGTTTCTCATGAGAAAATCATGCAAGAGCATAACTTGCTCGCAGAAGGAGCGGACAGCCTCGTACTCCTGCGGCCCATCCAGCATCGTCTCCACGATCACCGAGGAGGCCAATCTCTCGTCTATGACGGGGCATCTCCCATGCCGGACAAAATTCCAGCGTGTGCTGCGCTGTGTCCCTACGCTTCCTGCAGTGATGACAGATGTCCGTCGCCTCGCGTCCGATGTTCATCAGGTACTCGCCGCACACCCCGTGTCCCGTGAGCACCTGGGTCATCCTGTAGGTCAGCGGGAAAACGCGGCGGCTCCTCCATGTCTCCCAACTTGGGAGGACCGCCTCCACGCCTCGATGTTCGCCTCCTTCGTTGATCAGCTGAGACCGCCACTGGACCCACGCATCCTCCTCGACGGTTCCCAGGTCGTCTGGGGCCGCGTGCTCCCCGGGGTCCAGCACTCTCAAGTGGGTATATCTCCCCTTGAGTGCCAACGGCCGGAGCTCCCACGGAGGAGACGCGGCCAGGACAGTCGCCGACGCGTACGACACCGTTCGGTACCCACTGACGATTCTGATGGCGATTACTCTGTGCAGCCTTCTTAGGAACAAGATGCTGCGGCGACTCACCATCAGATCGTCCGCCCATACTGGAGCCCCGTACATCACTCGGGACCGAACGATACCCTCGTACAGTCGGCGAACCGCGACTCTCGCCCCGCCGATGTTCCGCAGCAGGCCGCTCAAGACGTTGGCCGTCACCGACACCTTCGGGACCAGGGAGTCGAAGTGCAGCCCGAACGTCAACTGGCTGTCGATGATGAGACCCAGATACTTCATTCGCCATCCCACTCCGATAGCTTCTCCTGCCATGCTTATGCTCAGATCAGGCGGAGGAGTCCCTCGCCTATTTTTGTCGTAAAACCAGATGGCCTTTGGCTTAGCAGGGAAGATCCTCTGGCCCAGTCCGCGTACAGTGCGTATCGCGCAGGTCGTTGCGACCTCCCTGAGACGCAACGTCTCGTACCATCCGCGTCCTGCGACCACGACCAGACCATGTCCGGAGGCAGCGGACAGCGCAGTACCTCGTCGTACGCGACGACCCACAGGATTGGTCCCAACACCGAGCCCTGCGAAACGCCGCACTCGACGGGCCGCCTTTTCTCCCCTTCGCTGCTGGTGTACTCTACCCACCTGTCGTCGAGGTAGACGCGGATCAGCCGAACGAGGTATTATTGTTGTTTTTGGTAACGGGTGCTTTCCTTAGCGCAAATTTATCGCCATACAGTACCCGGGCACCCATAGGGCCATAGGGGTTGGGGTTATGCCCAACCAGCGCACAAGATACCCAGTGCCATGCTACCTGGATTAGTTAAGCCTGGTAGGGGCTGTCACTCGTCTCGGGTTGAACGGCGCGCTTTCTAAGCCCTACCGTCTCCCGGGACGGTTCCGGAGCAGGTGGGACGCTATTCACCCGCCGAAGGCCATTCGGGGGAGCCAATACCCCTTAAATGGGCCCTCTTGCCAGCTTCTTGGCCATCCACCACTGCCACCACGAGTCCAAACCCATAATTGGCCGAGCTGAGGGGTCGCTACTTCCTTCGGGCTTACATTCGATCCCCGTGGTACCATGCTTAGTCATTGGAGGGACTATCGTGTGGATGTACGGCCACGTCACTGCTGGCCAGCGACCTGCTAACCGTGCCCGGCAGTTTCAAATAAGACTCACGTAAGCGGAAGCCTGAAAGTACAAAGTACCCGGGAACTCATCCCGACGGCGAGTGCGCTACTACCCATGGCCACGTAGAGAGAGTGTAACCGTACTTAAACGCCTTACACTCCCGGCGACCTTCCCTGCGGTGTACATAGAGGACTCACGTAAGCGGGACGTTTGTCTCGACGGTCCTCCCTGGCTGCGGGAATGTGGGTTTGCCAGCCCCCATAGACTTACATAAGCAAGTCCTCCCTGCGGGAAGCCGAACGAAGTAGTGGGGCACTCAAAGTATTCCAGGGCCGCTACTATTCTGACCCATGGTATGGAGTTGAACACGTTGACGATGTCCGGAGACACCGCCAGTGCCACGCCATCCCGGGAAACCATGTCCTTCGTGAGGGCTCGCAGGCGTCTGGTCGCGTCGATCGTCGAGCGGCCCCTCCTGAAGCCGTACTGGCTTTCGTGCCAACCCGGCATCCGCACCGACATGTGTCGCTCCAGACGGGCGGCGGCGACACTCTCGAGGAGCTCCGACCTCGTCGAGCAGATATATCGGCCGGTATGCCGACGGCGAGGTCGTCGGTCGACCCTCTTTATGCAGTAGAGGCACCGAAGCTTGGGAGCCATGACCCCGCCCGATCGCTTCCCCCAAAATCCGGCCCGGGATGTCGTCCGGACCCGGCGCCACGTCGCGGGAAGCAATTTTTCTGGTTGCCTCCCACAGCTCTTCCTCTGTGACTTCCCAATCTTCAGTCCACTCCACCATCCGGGTTGTTTCCCACGACTCTTCCGCCGCGATGTCCTCTTGCAGGGGGAAGAGCATCCCGATGACCTCCAGTAATAGCGCCAGCTCCATCTCTGTCGTAGCCGTGGGGCCTTTCGCGCGAATATTTCGCGTCACCGTTCTGTATGGCCTTCCTCATTGGTCGGACTCGACTGCTTCGACTAGGTCCGACCAGGCACTTCGTCGCGGTGCGGCGTCGTCTGCGGCGGACCCTCTAGTATCGTCTTCGGGCCTGAGCGTATCTCGTCCTTAGCTCCGCGATGTCGGGAGTCTACCAATACACGGTTCTGCTTCGTCCGGTGCCCAGCATGGTTCGCGGTATGGATGCGCCGCATATTGCTGTCATGACTCGGCGGAGGTTCTCGGCCTCCTCCTCCACTCCTATTTCCGTCGTCGTCGTCGAAGCCTCCCAGCTCCAGGCAGCTGCTGTTGCGGCCACCTTGGCGGCGGGAGGGCCTCGGAGGGCCGCGGCCATCATCCGCGGACGCCGTTCCAGGTCTGGATGTGTCCTTCGGGTGTGTCGGGGGTGGCCCATGTGATGTCCACGACGGTGTCACGTAAAATCACAAGTTACAACTCAGATTATGTAAAAACAATAAGGTTGAGCCGAAACACAACTATTAACTTTCTTTTTATTACATTTTATGACATTTTATTACATGTTAACTGTTCGAAAGATGAAAAATCAGTCAAGTTTAGTGACGATGTTGTGGCGGAGGAAAGCTAGTGATGAGTGGATCTAAGGACATGAAAAGAGCTGATGTGTTAAGGACAAGTTTTCATTAGGAGAGTGAGGGAAATAGACTTCGCTGTCAACTGGCTGATTTCCTAGGTTGGTGGGTGAGGAAGGGTGCTAACCGCCCTTGAGAGAAAGTTGCTAACGGGAGATACCGAACATGAGAAAACTAACTTTCCCGTATCTTCCCGTAGTAGACAAAAATGTAAAGAACACTGGAAATAAAAGATGCCTGTTTTTGGTCTGAAGAACCTTAACCATGAAAATGCCAAGATTTATGGTGGGTTCTTAAGAATATTGAGAGTACGCAGCAAGGATGGACATCTGGTTGCCATCTTGCCCTCGATGTGCGGCCTGGTCTCTGATGTGAATTGAGATGTGGTTGATGTTACAACGGAGCAGCCCCTTCACGCCACGCAGGTGCTGGTCGAGCCTCTGTTCACCAACAGGAGTTCAAGATCCGCGGCCCAATCTGACCTCAAGAGCGTCAAGAAGAGCGCATTAAACATTTGACACTGAAACGAGAAGTGTTCAGGAGAGAATTAGAAGCATTTCAAGCGGCTCTTGATAACTATGAGGAAGGAAGGTCAGCAACTGCCATTCGATGTAATTTAGACGTCTTAGGAAAAATCAAAAAGCAACATTTAGGAAAAATCAAGGCGAATTGGACGATATGGACGAGAGTCAATCAATGCAGAAATCTAAAACAGGCGTTCTATAACTGTAAGGGACGCGCGTTCGACATCATTAATAATGCAAACACACCAATAGGTTAATAAACCAAACCAAATTCACCGGGCACATTATTTTCGGATTCCGCGGATTTACCGAAAATTCAACTACTTACCTTTTCGAGAGCCTACGAAGATTTTTTTTTTTTTTATATTGTTTATTTTTAATTTTACAATTTGTCCAGTGGGACATTAGGTAAAATGTTATAACATATGATTGAATAGCATGTGGATGGTTACCCCCAGCGGGGTGCCATCTTCGCGTTTTTTAGTTTATATCCTTTATGAGATCAGCTGGGTGTTTCCTTTTTAGTCTTCTTTCTATTCTTGCGTTGA